>NW_027052762.1:0-223231 GCF_011386835.1 Chrysemys picta bellii | reverse complement strand
GGTGGATTCTCCATCTCTTGATGTCATTTAATGAAGACTAGATGCCTTTCTGGAATGTGTTTTCTAAGAAAGTAACTGTTGTGCTCTACAGGAAGCCTATGATATGCAGAGGGTTAGATGAGATGCTCTAAAGGTCTCTTGTGGCCATAAAGTCTCCTAATTTTGGAAACACTGAGTGTAGCATTGGGAGCAGCCCCTGATGTTTTAGTGTCTAGCCGGCTTGCTTCCTAGAATGAAGATGCATTGAGTGGGGTGATCCACACAGAGTAGCTCAAACCTTCAAAGTGTCAGGCCAGCAGCAGGACATTAGCACTTCCGGGGATGGGTGTGTGTGGCAGTGACATCACAAAGGCCTTTTCAGGACCTCAGCCTATTGGTCAAAGGTGTTAGGGAGGTGGTGACCTCCGAGAGAGATGCTGACATCAGCCAGGCAGGACAGGAGCTTAGGGCCAGGGAAACCTCAGACACCCCTGTGGCTTTCATAGAATCATAGAATCATAGAATATCAGGGTTGGAAGGGACCTCAAGAGGTCATCTAGTCCAACCCCCTCCTCAAAGCAGGACCAATTCCCAACTAAATCATCCCAGCCAGGGCTTTGTCAAGCCGGGCCTTAAAAACCTCCAAGGAAGGAGACTCCACCACCTCCCTAGGTAACGCATTCCAGTGCTTCACCACCCTCCTAGTGAAATAGTGTTTCCTAATATCCAACCTGGACCTCCCCCACTGCAACTTGAGACCATTGCTCCTTGTTCTGTCATCTGCCACCACTGAGAACAACCGAGCTCCATCCTCTTTGGAACCCCCCTTCACGTAGTTGAAGGCTGCTATCAAATCCCCCCTCATTCTTCTCTTCTGGAGACTAAACAATCCCAGTTCCCTCAGCCTCTCCTCAAAAGTCATGTGCTCCAGACCCCTAATCATTTTTGTTGCTCTCCGCTGGACTCTTTCCAATTTTTCCACATCCTTCTTGTAGTGTGGGGCCTGTCGGAGAAAAACAGAGTTCTCACTATTTGTTTAGGTACAGCAAGTCAGATGCTTTATTAACTCTCACAATTGCCCAGAGGGAGAGAGCTAAGCACGTCTCTCCCAGGTAACTAATTACAGCAAGCATTTATACCTTTAATTACAGAAATAACGAGGGACAGCTGCGTTTTGTTTATACGTAGGCCATCTTGATATCTCATTTCTTCACTTGTTTTGACTCTTGCCAACATACAATATTTTCTATACCTTATCTACACAAGGTCTTCTACACCTTATCTATACCAGGTCATAATGACTTCTTACACAGTTCTTTCTCACCCACCTCACACATTCCTCGCTTCTACAAATCTCGCGTTATTAGGGTTACTGTTAGCCTAACTCTTGCTAACGAACTGTCATTCATTGCATCCCCTTCCTGTCAGCTCTTTCTCTGCTTCCACAGGCCCAAAACTGGACACAGTATTCTAGATGAGGCCTCACCAATGTCGAATAAAGGGGAACGATCACGTTCCTCGATCTGCTGGCAATGCCCCTACTTATACAGCCCAAAATGCCGTTAGCCTTCTTGGCAACAAGAGCACACTGTTGACTCATATCCAGCTTCTCGTCCACTGTGACCCCTAGGTCCTTTTCTGCAGAACTGCTACCTAGCCATTCGGTCCCTAGTCTGTAGCAGTGCATGGGATTCTTCCGTCCTAAGTGCAGGACTCTGCACTTGTCCTTGTTGAACTTCATCAGGTTTTTTTTGGCCCAATCCTCTAATTTGTCTAGGTCCCTCTGTATCCGATCCCTACCCTCTAGCGTATCTACCACGCCTCCTAGTTTAGTGTCATCTGCAAACTTGCTGAGAGTGCAGTCCACACCATCCTCCAGATCATTAATAAAGATATTAAACAAAACCGGCCCCAGGACCGACCCTTGGGGCACTACTCCGCTTGAAACCGGCTGCCGACTAGACATGGAGCCATTGATCACTACCCGTTGAGCCCGACGATCCAGCCAGCTTTCTATCCACCTTACAGTCCATTCATCCAGCCCATACTTCTTTAACTTGGTGGCAAGAATACTGTGGGAGAGCGTATCAAAAGCTTTGCTAAAGTCAAGGAATAACACATCCACTGCTTTCCCCGCATCCACAGAGCCAGTTATCTCATCGTAGAAGGCAATTAGGTTAGTCAGGCACGACTTCCCCTTGGTGAATCCATGCTGACTGTTCCTGATCACTTTCCTCTCCTCTAAGTGTTTCATCATTGATTCCTTGAGGACCTGCTCCATGATTTTTCCAGGGACTGAGGTGAGGCTGACTGGCCTGTAGTTCCCCGGATCCTCCTCCTTCCCTTTTTTAAAGATGGGCACGACATTAGCCTTTTTCCAGTCATCCGGGACCTCCCTCGATCGCCATGAGTTTTCAAAAATAATGGCTAATGGCTGTGCAATCTCATCCGCCAAGTCCTTTAGCACCCTCGGATGCAGCGCATCCAGCCCCATGGAGTTGTGCACGTTCAGTTTTTCTAAATAGTCCCGAACCACTTCTTTCTCCACAGAGGGCTGGTCACCTTCTCCCCATATTGTGCTGCCCAGTGCAGCAGTCTGGGAGCTGACCTTGTTCGTGAAGACAGAGGCAAAAAAAGCATTGAGTACATTAGCTTTTTCCACATCCTCGGTCACTAGGTTGCCTCCCTCATTCAGTAAGGGGCCCACACTTTCCTTGACTTTCTTCTTGTTGCTAACATACCTGAAGAAACCCTTCTTGTTACTCTTAACATCTCTTGCTAGCTGCAACTCCAAGTGTGATTTGGCCTTCCTGATTTCACTCCTGCATGCCTGAGCAATATTTTTATACTCCTCCCTGGTCATTTGTCCAATCTTCCACTTCTTGTAAGCTTCTTTTTTGCGTTTAAGATCAGCAAGGATTTCACTGTTTAGCCAAGCTGGTCGCCTGCCATATTTACTATTCTTTCTACACATCGGGATGGTTTGTTCCTGCAACCGCAATAAGGATTCTTTAAAATACAGCCAGCTCTCCTGGACCCCTTTGCCCTTCATGTTATTCTCCCAGGGGATCCTGCCCATCTGTTCCCTGAGGGAGTCAAAGTCTGCTTTTCTGAAGTCCAGGGTCCATATTCTGCTGCTCTCCTTTCTTCCTTGTGTCAGGATCCTGAACTCGACCATCTCATGGTCACTGCCTCCCAGGTTCCCATCCACTTTTGCTTCCCCTACTAATTCTTCCCTGTTTGTGAGCAGCAGGTCAAGAAAAGCTCTGCCCCTAGTTGGTTCCTCCAGCACTTGCACCAGGAAATTGTGCCCTACACGTTCCAAAAACTTCCTGGATTGTCTGTGCACCGCTGTATTGCTCTCCTAGCAGATATCAGGGTGATTAAAGTCTCCCATGAGAACCAGGGCCTGCGATCTAGCAACTTCTGCTAGTTGCCAGAAGAAAGCCTCGTCCACCTCATCCCCCTGGTCTGGTGGTCTATACCAGACTCGAACCACGACATCCCCCTTGTTGTTCACACTTCTCAACTTTATCCAGAGACTCTCAGGTTTTTCTACAGTTTCATACCGGACCTCTGAGCACTCATGCTCCTCTCTTACATACAATGCAACTCCCCCACCTTTTCTGCCCTGCCTGTCCTTCCTGAACAGTTTATATCCATCCATGACAGTACTCCAGTCATGTGAGTTATCCCACCAAGTCTCTGTTATTGCTTCAGCAAGTCTCCTTCTCGAGGTCTCTCTTTGAGGACTGAGAGAGTATTAGTGTTCACATGTGTGAGTGCGAGCAGGAGCCTCTTTGGAGTTTTCTCCTTTCCTTTGACGGATTTTACTAGAAAACAGACGTCCCTATTTAGAAGGTAAGAGCCTCCAAGAGGTTTTGGAAGCTGCTCAGTCAGGTCCATCTGGTGCCAGCTGAATTCTAGGCATGGAAAACACTAGTTTAAGGTGGCAGAATTTTATTCCCTCTGTGGGATTTTGTCCCGTAGAATCACAGGGGACATTAGTGTTTCTCATTTTCGTTTTACCTTTTCCTCCATCCCCCCTTCCTTTCTCTTCATATCTTACTTCTTTTGTCCTTTCTCCTGTTCACCTGCCACCACCAGGAGTGGGGTGTGTGTGTGTGTGTGTTGCTGGGGGTGCTCTTCACCTCCCCTTGTGGGAAGTTGATCCAAAACTGTAAGGTTGAAATAGTGCTTGAACTCCAATGACACTAGATGCTGCCATCCTGTGGCTTAGCATTAGTGTCTGGGATGATTGGGGCAAGATCTCAACCTCCCCGCAACCCACTTCACTGCTGGCAGAATTCCTCCTGCCCCCCCTGCTAGAGCCGCCTCCCTGCCCAACCTGGGTGGGGGTGGAGAAGAGGGTTCTGATAACTTGAGCTGTGGTTTGGAGGTGGAACAGCTGTCAAGGGCACTGAGGGGGAAGTAGCAGGATCTCATCCTTCAAGGAGGGGGGTTGGCACTGGGGGTTACTAGAAAGGACAAGAAGACTCCATTCTGGGGTTCAGGAGGTGAATTCATCCCTCAGTGGTGGGGAGGTGCTGGGTGGAAATACTGCTGGTTCCAGATGCCCTTAATTCCCCCTGATTCCTCGGGGCGTTTGAGTCTTTGACAGGTTCTTGTTCCCTTGCAGCAGGAGGACGTCATGGCCAGAGTGATGCACCAGCTCTGCATCATCCGGCACTTGTGCCAGGTGCCTTAGACACTGCAGGGGCTGTGCCTCTGAGGCCATCAGCAACTCCCGCTCCCTGCTGCAGGTACTGCTCTGGCTCACTGTAAATGGGGAGCTAGTGGAAGGGGAAATGGAGCCCCCTGACACTCAGTAAAAGGGAAAGTGGTGGATTCTCCATCTCTTGATGTCATTTCATGAAGACTAGATGCCTTTCTGGAATGTGTGTGCCCAAAAAGTACCTATTGTACTATACAGGAAGCCTATGATATGCAGGGGGTTAGATGAGATGTTCTAAAGGTCTCAGAGAGTAGCTGAAACCTTCAAAGTGTCAGGCGAGCAGCAGGACATTAGCACTTCAGGGGATGGGTGGGTGTGGCAGTGACATCACAAAGGCCTTTTGCAGTGTAGTAGTTCCGGGGTGGGGCTCGTCCCTTCCTGGGGTACCTGGGAGCCAGGCCGCCCCGCTACAAAGCGAATAACAGTTAGGGCCCAGACCTTTGGGTAGGGGCTGAGCACACAATTAGCAGTTCGGCGCTCAGGACTTTGTGCAGGGACTGAGCACACAATCAACAGTTCAGAGCTCAGGCCCTTATGCAGGGACTGAGCACACAATCAACAGCTCCGGCCCTGGGTCAGGGTGGGGAACAAACCAGTAGTCAGTCAGCGGCCCAGGCCTTGTAGCAGGAGCTGGGTCAGTTTGGGTTAGCCCAGGCCCTAGGTCAGGGCGGGGCAGCAAACCAATCGTCAGTCAGAGGCCCAGGCCCCTTGGACAAGGAGGAGGAGAGACTGCCACATAGCACGGGGTGGCAGGGGGGAACACAGGCCCACCCACTCCACTGTGTTCCAGCCCGGGGCCCTATCCGCAGCAGTCCGTCTGCCGCGCAGTCAGTGGGGATCCTGACCGCAACACACTGACATGGGTTCGGGGTCTGCTATCCCCGGGCCACTTCCCATCTCCTCCTCCATGGGTACCTGTTCCTCCTGAGTTCCATCTGCTGGGTCGCAGATCATGGGCTCCTCCGGGCCCCGAGCAGCAGGTAGGTCTGTCACTCCCTCTGGGCCCTTGGCGGGGGAAGCTCAGACCGTTCCTCAGGATACCGGGCTCTCGGCAGGCTCAGGTCCGCGGGAGCTCGGGCACCAGCGTCTGTCCTCTCCCGCTGCCGGCCAGCTACTGAGCGCTGTGGCTTGGCCTTTATACTTCCTGTCCCGCCCCTTGACTTCCGGGGGGTGGGGACAGGCCGCGGTGGCCTTGACTTCCTGGGAGCCAGGCCGCCCCGCTACATGCAGTATCTCAGCATATTGGTCAAAGGTGTTAGGGAGGTGGTGACCTCAGAGAGAGATGCTGACATCAGTCAGGGGCGCAGGGCCAGGGAAACCTCAGAGACCCCTGTGGCTTTGCTTTAGCAAGTCTCCTTCTCGAGGTCTCTCTTTGAGGACTGAGAGAGTATTAGGGTTCACGTATGTGAGTGCGAGCAGGAGCCTCTTTCGAGTTTTCTCCTTCCCTTTTACTGATTTTACTAGAAAACAGACGTCCCTGTTTAGAAGGTAAGAGCCTCCAAGAGGTTTTTGAACCTGCTCAGTCTGATCCACCTGGTGCCCGTTGAATTCTAGGCATGGAAAACACTAGTTCAAGGTGACAGAATTTTGTAGTCCACACGGGATTTTGTCCCGTGGAATCACTGGGGACATTAGGGTTTGTCCTTTTCATTTTACCTTTTCCACCATCCCTCCTTCCTTTCTCTTCATCTCTTACTTCTTTTGTCCTTTCTCCTGTTCCCCTCCCACCACCAGGAGTGGTGTGTGTGTGTGTGTGTGTGTGTGTGTGTGTGTGTGTGTGTGTGTTGCTGGGGGTGATCTTCACCTCCTCTTGTGGGAAGTTCATCCAAAACTGTGGGGTTGAAATAGTGCTTGGACTCCACAGACACTAGATGCTGCCATCCTGTGGCTTAGCGTTAGTGTCTCGGATGACTTGGGCAAGATCTCAACCTCCCCGCAACCCACTTCACTGCTGCCAGTGTCAGGACTGAGATCCCCACTTTGAACTTTAGGGTACAAATGTAGGGGCCTGCGTGAAAAACTTCTAAGCTTAACTACCAGCTTAGCTCTGGTTCGGCTGCCACCATCAATGGATTCCCTCCCTGGGAAGCCTTGAAAAACCCTCACCAAATCCCTGGTGAAAACAAATCCAAAACCCCTTGGATCTACAACAGGGAGAAATTAACCATCCCCCCTCCTTCCTCCCACCAACTCCTGGTGAATCAAGATCCAAAACCCCTTTGGATCTAAAACAAGGAAAAATCAATCAGGTTCTTAAAAAGAAGGTTTTTAATTAAAGAAAAAGGTAAAAATCATCTCTGTAAAATCAGTATGGAAATTAACCTTACAGGGTAATCAAACTTAAAGAGCTCAGAGGACTCCCCTCTAGTCTCAGGTTCAAAGTACAGCAAACAAAGATAAACACTCTAGTAAAAGGTACATTTACAAGTTGAGAAAAACAAAGGAAAACTAACATGCCTTGCCTGGCTATTTACTTACAAGTTTGAAATAGGAGAGGCTTGTTTAGAAAGATGTGGAGAACCTGGATTGATGTCTGGTCCCTCTCATTCCCGGAGAACGAACACACTCCCAAACAAAGAACACAAACAAAAGCCTTCCCCCCCCAAGATTTGAAAGTATCTTGTCTCCTTATTGGTCCTTTAGGTCAGATGCCAGCCAGGTTACCTGAGCTTCTTAACCCTTTACAGGGAAAAGGATTTTGGAGTCTCTGGCCAGGAGGGATTTATAGTACTGTACACAGGACAGCTATTACCCTTCCCTTTATAGTTATGACACGCCCCCCAAATCACAGATAGTGTTGGATGTTCGGTTCCACACTGGCTGTGATTTCTTCCTGGAGTTTTAGGAGAAAACAGAGTTAATAAGACACATGTACCTTTAGACATACTACTGATTATATAAAAACTAACAATAAGTTTCATTCCAAAAACAATTGTTAACCAGTTAACTCTGGGAAACTTTCCCGGGAGAGTGCATCAGCCACTTTGTTAGAAGCTCCCGAAATGTGTTGTATTTCAAAATCAAAATCTTGGAGAGCTAAACTCCACCGAAGAAGTTTTTTGTTATTTCCCTTGGCGGTATGAAGCCACTGTAGCGCAGCATGGTCTGTTTGTAGTTGGAAACGCCGTCCCCAAACATATGGGCGTAGCTTTTCCAGCGCGTACACAATGGCATAGCATTCCTTTTCGCTGATTGACCAATGGCTTTCCCTCTCAGACAGTTTCTTACTGAGAAATACGACAGGATGGAATTCTTGATCCGGTCCTTCCTGCATTAAAACTGCTCCCACGCCTCGCTCGGACGCATCTGTGGTTACTTGGAACGGTTTGTCAAAGTCTGGGGCCCTTAGCACAGGGTCAGACATGAGTGTTGCCTTAAGCTGGTTAAAGGCCTTTTGACACTCATTAGTCCACTGAACTGCATTTGGCTGTTTCTTTCTGGTTAGGTCTGTCAGCGGGGCGGCGATTTGGCTGTAGTGGGGTACAAATCGCCTATAATATCCAGCCAAGCCTAAGAAGGATTGGACCTGTTTCTTAGACTTTGGAACCGGCCACTTTTGGATAGCATCCACTTTGGCCTGTATGGGATTTATAGTTCCTTGACCCACCTGGTGCCCCAGGTAAGTCACTCTGTTTTGGCCTATTTGACACTTTTTAGCCTTAACAGTTAGTCCTGCCTGCTGAATGCGCTCGAAAACTTTTTCCAGGTGCTCCATGTGCTCTGCCCATGAATCAGAAAAAATGGCCACATCATCGAGGTAGGCAACTGCAGATTCTCCCAATCCCGCTAAGAGACCATCTACAAGTCTTTGGAAGGTGGCGGGTGCATTTCGCAACCCGAAAGGGAGTACATTGAATTCATACACCCCTGCCTGGGTGACGAAGGCTGACCTTTCCTTAGCGGGTTCATCTAGTGGTACTTGCCAGTACCCCTTGGTTAAGTCTAAAGTAGAGATGAATTGGGCATGTCCCAATTTCTCCAATAGCTCATCTGTGCGTGGCATTGGATAGTTGTCAGGACGAGTTACAGCATTTAGCTTACGGTAGTCCACGCAAAAGCGTATTTCCCCATCTGGTTTGGGAACTAGAACCACTGGAGATGCCCATGCACTCTTAGAGGGGCGGATTATACCCATCTGTAGCATGTCCTGGATCTCCCTTTGTATAGCAGTTTTGGCATGAGGTGACTCCCGGTAGGGTGGGGTTCTAATAGGGTGAGCATTACCTGTGTCAATGGAGTGGTATGCCCGTTCGGTCCATCCTGGAGTGGCTGAGAAAATTGGTGCAAAGCTTGTGCACAGCTCCTTGATCTGCTGTCGCTGCAGACGTCCAAGGGTCATGGAGAGGTTCACCTCTTCCACGCCATCATCCTTTTTTCCTTCGTAGTAGACACCTTCAGGCCACTCCGCGTCATCTGTTTCCTGGGCTGTAAACTGGCAAACGTTTAATTCTCTGGAATAAAAGGGCTTAAGAGAATTAACATGGTATACCTTAGGCTTTATGTTGGAGGTGGGGGAGGCTATGAGATAGTTAACAGCTCCTAGGCGCTCCTGGACCGTGAATGGTCCTTCCCACGACGCTTCCATTTTATGGGCCTGGATTGCCTTTAAGACCATGACTTGGTCTCCTACTTTGAAGGACCGTTCTCTGGAATGTTTATCATACCAGGCCTTTTGCTCTTCCTGAGCATCCTTTAGGTTTTCTTTAGCAAGGGCCAAAGAATGTCGGAGGGTGTTTTGTAGGTTGCTTACAAAGTCTAGAATGTTTGTTCCTGGAGAAGGCGTAAACCCCTCCCATTGCTGCTTCACCAACTGTAATGGCCCCTTAACCTCACGGCCATACACAAGTTCAAATGGTGAAAACCCTAAACTGGGATGTGGTACAGCCCTGTAGGCAAAAAGCAACTGCTGCAACACGAGGTCCCAATCATTGGAGTGTTCATTTACAAATTTACGTATCATGGCCCCCAAAGTTCCATTAAACCTCTCCACCAGGCCATTGGTTTCATGGTGGTAAGGGGTGGCAACCAAGTGATTCACCCCATGAGCTTCCCACAGGTTTTCCATGGTTCCTGCCAGGAAGTTAGTTCCCGAATCTGTAAGGATGTCGGAGGGCCAACCTACCCTGGCAAAAATGTCTGTTAATGCCTGGCACACACTTTTAGCCCTGGTGTTGCTTAAGGGTACTGCTTCCGGCCATCGGGTAGCAAAATCCATGAAAGTCAGTACGTACTGCTTTCCTCTGGGTGTCTTCTTTGGGAAAGGACCCAGAATATCCACAGCTACGCGCTGAAATGGGACCTCAATTATGGGTAGTGGCTGGAGAGGGGCTTTAACCTGGTCTTGGGGTTTTCCCACTCGTTGGCACACCTCACAAGACCGGACATAATTAGCAACGTCCTTGCCCATTCCCTCCCAGTGGAAGGACTTCCCCAACCGGTCTTTGGTTCTGTTCACCCCAGAATGGCCACTGGGATGATCATGGGCTAAGCTCAAGAGCTTTACCCGATACTTAGTGGGAACTACCAACTGCCTTTGAGGATGCCAGTCTTCCTGGTGCCCACCAGAAAGAGTCTCCTTGTATAAAAGTCCTTGTTCTACAACAAACCGGAATCGGTTAGAAGAGCTGAGAGGCGGTGGGGTGCTCCGCGCCGCCGCCCAAGCTTTTTGAAGGCTGTCATCTGCTTCCTGCTCGGCCTGGAACTGTTCCCTTGATGCTGGAGACATCAGTTCCTCCTTGGACTGTGGACTGGGGCTTGGTCCCTCTGGAAGTGATGCAGGTGCTGGGGCTGTTTCCATTGACTGTGAACCGCTGTCCGCTGGTGCACTATGTGGTAACTCAGGCTCTGGCTGAGCCTCTTGGGTAGGGTTATCTGCTGCTTCTGCCAGTTCAGGCTCGCTGGTGCCCTCTGGCATTGGAGTTGTAGACGGGTTTGCAAGCGCTGGACTCAGGGCTGGCAATGGTTCTGGTGCTGGTTGCGTTGCCAGTTCCGGTTCTGGGACTGGCTTTGGCTGGGTCTCTGGGATTGGATCCACTACGGCTGTTGCAGTCGTTGGCAGAGGATCCAGTTCCACCACCTTTGTCTGGGTCTCCGGTAACACAGACGGGGCCCTGGTGAACGGCTCAGGAACAGGGATGGGGGTGAAAGCTTGCTTAGCCTGGCTGCGGGTGACTATTCCCACCCTCTTGGCTAGCTTCACATGGTTGGCCAAGTCTTCCCCCAGCAGCATGGGAATGGGATAATTGTCATAGACTGCAAAAGTCCACATTCCTGACCAGCCCTTGTACTGGACATGCAACGTGGCTGTAGGCAAGGTTACAGACTGTGACACGAAGGGTTGAATTGTCACTGTAGCCTCGGGGTTGATGAGTTTGGGGTCCACTAGGGATTGGTGGATAGTTGACACTTGAGCCCCAGTGTCCCTCCAAGCGGTAACCTTCTTTCCGCCCACTCTCAAGGTTTCCCTTCGCTCCGAGGGTATGAGAGAGGCATCTGGGTTTGGGGATCTTTGGTGTGATTGGGGTGTAATGAACTGTAATCGGTTGGGGTTCTTGGGGCAGTGAGCCTTTATATGTCCCAGTCCATTACATTTAAAACATCGCCCTGCTAAGGTATCACCGGGACGAGGTTGGTTGGTGGAGACTGGTGTGGTGGGGTGAGAAGGCGTCTGGGGTTTCCCTTGGGATGTGGGTGGGGCCTTGGGTTGTCCCCGGTGGTAAGGTTTTGTTTCGGCTTGCCCCTTCTGATATTCGCTCCAACTGCTACTAGTTTTTTTCTTTTCTGCCACCTCCACCCATTGGGCTCCAATCTCCCCCGCCTCAGTTACAGTTTTGGGCTTCCTATCTAGGATGTACCTTTCTATTTCCTCAGGAACACCCTCTAAAAACTGCTCCATTTTTACTAGGGAAAGCAGATCTTCCAGAGATTTAACATTTGCTCCTGATACCCAGGCATCACAATTTTTGTCAATGTGGTAGGCATGACGGGTAAATGACACATCCGGTTTCCACTTTAGGGCTCTGAACCGCCGACGGGCATGCTCGGGTGTTAGCCCCATTCTGAGTCTGGCCTTGTTTTTAAAAAGTTCATAACTGTTCATGTGTTCCTTAGGCATTTCAGCCGCCACCTCTGCTAAGGGTCCACTGAGCTGCGGCCTCAGCTCTACCATGTACTGGTCTGCAGTGATGCTGTATCCAAGGCAGGCCCTTTCAAAATTTTCTAAGAAGGCCTCAGTATCATCGCCTGCCTTGTAGATGGGGAATTTTCTGGGATGGGAAGTGGTACCTGGAGGGGGGTTGTTAGCATTGGCTGGTGCATCCTGCTTAGCCTTTGCTACTTCCAGTTCATGCTTCCTTTCTTTTTCTCTCTCCTCCATCTCTTTTTCTTTCAGCTCCATCTCTTTTTCTTTCAGCTCCATAGTTCTCTTGTGAGCCTCCTCTTTGGCTTTTTCCAGCTCCATCTCTCTTTCATGGGCCTCCTTTTTGGCTTTTTCTTCTCTTTCTTTTAGCTCCATCTCTCTCTTGTGGGCCTCCTCTTTGGCTTTCTCCTCTCTGTCTCTCAGCCCTATCTCTCTCTTGTGGGCCTCCTCTTTGGCTTTTTCTTCTTTGGTAGTCATTTTCCTGTTTTCTTGTGCTGGGTCACCCCCTTTGCAGTTGACAAACTGGGAAGCTCTCAGCTCTGGCTGCTGCAGAGTTAACAGAAACTTTCTAACTAGCTACTCCCGAGGATGTAAAAAGAAAAAAAAAACAATTCAGCTTGTAAATACCTTTTACCAGTCATTTGCTAATTGAACCCTTCTCTTAACAAAGGACCTGTAAAAAAAACTTAACACCTCTGCCTTCAGGCAAGGAGAGATAAGATATGCATCTATCTACTTCCAGCTCGGCTTTCCAAGCAGCTAGAAGGAAAAAAAAAATCTCACTGGCTTTTGGGTTTAAAATGATCCCACCGCTATTCACCATGTCAGGACTGAGATCCCCACTTTGAACTTTAGGGTACAAATGTAGGGGCCTGCGTGAAAAACTTCTAAGCTTAACTACCAGCTTAGCTCTGGTTCGGCTGCCACCATCAATGGATTCCCTCCCTGGGAAGCCTTGAAAAACCCTCACCAAATCCCTGGTGAAAACAAATCCAAAACCCCTTGGATCTACAACAGGGAGAAATTAACCATCCCCCCTCCTTCCTCCCACCAACTCCTGGTGAATCAAGATCCAAAACCCCTTTGGATCTAAAACAAGGAAAAATCAATCAGGTTCTTAAAAAGAAGGTTTTTAATTAAAGAAAAAGGTAAAAATCATCTCTGTAAAATCAGTATGGAAATTAACCTTACAGGGTAATCAAACTTAAAGAGCTCAGAGGACTCCCCTCTAGTTTTAGGTTCAAAGTACAGCAAACAAAGATAAACACTCTAGTAAAAGGTACATTTACAAGTTGAGAAAAACAAAGGAAAACTAACATGCCTTGCCTGGCTATTTACTTACAAGTTTGAAATAGGAGAGGCTTGTTTAGAAAGATGTGGAGAACCTGGATTGATGTCTGGTCCCTCTCATTCCCGGAGAACGAACACACTCCCAAACAAAGAACACAAACAAAAGCCTTCCCCCCCCAAGATTTGAAAGTATCTTGTCCCCTTATTGGTCCTTTAGGTCAGATGCCAGCCAGGTTACCTGAGCTTCTTAACCCTTTACAGGGAAAAGGATTTTGGAGTCTCTGGCCAGGAGGGATTTATAGTACTGTACACAGGACAGCTATTACCCTTCCCTTTATAGTTATGACAGCCAGAATCCCTCCTGCCCCCACTGCTAGACCCGCCTCCCAGCCCAACCTTGGTGGGGGTCTAGAAGAGGTTTCTGATGACTTAAGCTGTGGTTTGGAGGTGGAACAGCTGTCAAGGACACTGAGGGGGAGGTAGCAGGAGCTCACCCTAGAAGGAGGGGGATTGGCACTGGAGGTTACTAGAAAGGACAAGAAGACTCCATTCTGGGTTTCAGGAGGTGAATTTATCCCTCAGTGTTGGGCAGGTGCTGAGTGGAAATACTGCTGGTTCCAGGTGCCCTTAATTCCCCCTGATTCCTCGGGGCGTTTGAGTCTGACTGGTTCTCATTCCCTTGCAGCAGGAGGGCGTCACGGCCAAAGTGAGGCACCAGCTCCGCATCATCCATCACTTGCGCCAGGTGCCAGAGACACTGCAGGGGTTGTGCCTCTGAGGCCTTCAGCAACTCCCGCTCCCTGCTGCAGGTACTGCTCTGTCTCACTGTAAATGGGGAACTAGTGGAAGGGGAAATGGAGCCCCCTGGCACTCACTAAAAGGGAAAGTGGTGGATTCTCCATCTCTTGATGTCATTGAATGAAGACTAGATGCCTTTCTGGAATGTGTGTGCCCAAAAAGTAACTATTGTACTATACAGGAGGCCTATGATATGCAGGGGCTTAGATGAGATGCTCTAAAGGTCTCTTGTGGCCATAAAGTCTACAAATTTTGGAAACACTGAGTGTAGTATTGGGAGCAGCCTGTGATGTTTTACTGTCTAGCCGGCTTGCTTCCTAGAATGAAGACGCATTGAGTGGGGTGATCCACAGAGAGTACCTGTGTCAAGGCTGTATCCCCACTTTGAAGTTTAGGGTACAAATGTAGGGGCCTGCATGAAAACTTCTAAGCTTAACCACCATCCCAAGGCTAATTTCCTCCCCTGGGTAGCCTTGAGAAACCTTTCACCAATTCCCTGGTGAATACAGATCCAACCCCCTTGGATCTTAAAACAAGGAGAAATTAACCATCCCCCCTCCTTCCTCCCACCAACTCCTGGTGAATCAAGATCCAAACTCCTTGGATCTTAAAACAAGGAAAAATCAATCAGGTTCTTATAAATAAGGCTTTTAATTAAAGAAAAAGGTAAAAATCATCTCTGTAAAATCAGTATGGAAATTAACCTTACAGGGTAATCAAACTTAAAGAGCTCAGAGGACTCCCCTCTAGTCTTAGGTTCAAAGTACAGCAAACAAAGATAAACACTCTAGTAAAAGGTACATTTACAAGTTGAGAAAACAAAGGAAAACTAACACGCCTTGTTTGAAATAGGAGAGACTTGTTTAGAAAGATGTGGAGAACCTGGATTGATGTCTGGTCCCTCTCAGTCCCGAGGGCGAACACCCACACAAACAAAGAACACAAACAAAAGACCTTCCCCTCCCCAAGATTTGAAAGTATCTTGTCCCCTTATTGGTCCTTTAGGTCAGATGCCAGCCAGGTTACCTGAGCTTCTTAACCCTTTACAGGGAAAAGGATTTTGGAGTCTCTGGCCAGGAGGGATTTTATAATACTGTACACAGGACAGCTGTTACCCTTCCCTTTATAGTTATGACAACCTCAAACCTTCAAAGTGTCAGGCCAGCAGCAGGACATTAGCACTTGAGGGTTTGGTTGGGTGTGGCAGTGACATCACAAAGGCCTTTTGCATTATGTCAGCTTATTGGTCAAATGTGTTAGGTTGGTGGTGACCTCAGAGAGAGATGCTGACATCAGCCTCGCAGGACAGGAGCACAGGGCCAGGGAAACCTCAGAGACCCCTGTGGCTTTGCTTCAGCAAGTCTCCTTCTCGAGGTCTCTCTTTGAGGACTGAGAGAGTATTAGGGTTCACGTACGTGAGTGCGTGCAGGAGCCTCTTTCGAGTTTTCTCCTTTCCTTTTACTGATTTTACTAGAAAACAGACGTCCCTGTTTAGAAGGTAAGAGCCTCCAAGAGGTTTTGGCAGCTGCTCAGTCTGATCCATCTGGTGCCAGCTGAATTCTAGGCATGGAAAACAGTAGTTTAAGATGGCAGAATTTTATTCCATCCCTTGGATTTTGTGCCGTAGAATCACTGGGGACATTAGGGTTTGTCCTTTTTGTTTTACCTTTTCCTCCATCCCTCCTTCCTTTCTCTTCATCTCTTACTTCTTTTGTCCTTTCTCCTGTTCCTCGAAAACTGTGGGGTTGAAATAGTGTTTGGACTCCACTGACACTAGATGCTGCCATCCTGTGGCTTAGCATTAGTGTCTGGGATGACTTGGGTCAAGATCTCAACTTCCCCGCAACCCACTTCACTGCTGCCAGAATCCCTCCTGCCCCCCCTGCTAGAGCCGCCTCCCTGGCCAACCTGGGTGGGGGTGGAGAACAGTGTTTTTTTCATACATTCATAGATTATCGGACTGGAAGGGACCTCGAGAGGTCATCGAGTCCAGTCCCCTGCCCGCGTGGCAGGACCAAATACCATCTAGACCATCCCTGATATACATTTATCTAACCTACTCTTAAATATCTCAAGAGATGGAGATTCCACAACCTCCCTCGGCAATTTATTCCAGTGTTTAACCACCCTGACAGTTAGGAACTTTTTCCTATTGTCCAACCTAGACCTCCCTTGCTGCATTTTAAACCCATTGCTTCTGGTTCTATCCTTAGAGGCGAAGGTGAACAAGTTTTCTCCCTCCTCCTTATGACACCCTTTTAAATACCTGAAAACTGCTATCATGTCTCCTCTCAGTCTTCTCTTTTCCAAACTAAACAAAGCCAATTCTTTCAGCCTTCCTTCATAGGTCATGTTCTCAAGACCTTTAATCATTCTTGTTGCTCTTCTCTGGACCCTTTCCAATTTCTCCACATCTTTTTTAAAATGCGGTGCCCAGAACTGGACACAATACTCCAGCTGAGGCCTAACCAGAGCAGAGTAGAGCGGAAGAATGACTTCTCGTGTCTTGCTCACAACACACCTGTTAATACATCCCAGAATGAGGTTTGCTTTTTTTGCAACAGCATCACACTGTTGACTCATATTTAGCTTGTGGTCCACTATAACCCCTAGATCCCTTTCTGCCGTACTCCTTCCTAGACAGTCTCTTCCCATTCTGTATGTGTGAAACTGATTGTTCCTTCCTAAGTGGAGCACTTTGCATTTGTCTTTGTTAAACTTCATCCTGTTTAACTCAGACCATTTCTCCAATTTGTCCAGATCATTTTGAATTATGACCCTGTCCTCCAAAGCAGTTGCAATCCCTCCCAGTTTGGTATCATCCGCAAACTTAATAAGCGTACTTTCTATGCCAATATCTAAGTCGTTGATGAAGATATTGAACAGCGCCGGTCCCAAAACAGACCCCTGCGATACCCCACTCGTTATGGCTTTCCAGCAGGATTGGGAACTATTAATAACAACTCTCTGAGTACGGTTATCCAGCCAGTTATGCACCCACCTTATAGTAGCCCCATCTAAATTGTATTTGCCTAGTTTATCAATAAGAATATCATGCGAGACCGTATCAAATGCCTTACTAAAGTCTAGGTATACCACATCCACAGCCTCACCCTTATCCACAAGGCTCGTTATCCTATCAAAGAAAGCTATCAGATTGGTTTGACATGATTTGTTCTTCACAAATCCATGCTGGCTGTTCCCTATCACCTTACCACCTTCCAAGTGTTTGCAGATGATTTCCTTAATTACTTGCTCCATTATCTTCCCTGGCACAGAAGTTAAACTCACTGGGGTCTGTAGTTTCCTGGGTTGTTTTTATTTCCCTTTTTATAGATGGGCACTATATTTGCCCTTTTCCAGTCTTCTGGAATCTCTCCCGTCTCCCATGATTTTCCAAAGATAATAGCTGGAGGCTCAGATACCTCCTCTATTAGCTCCTTGAGTATTCTAGGATGCATTTCATCAGGCCCGGGTGACTTGCAGGCATCTAACTTTTCTAAGTGATTTTTAACTTGTTCTTTTTTTATTTTATCTGCTAAACCTACCCCCTTCCCATTAGCATTCACTATGTTAGGCATTCCTTCAGACTTCTCGGTGAAGACCGAAACAAAGAAGTCATTAAGCATCTCCGCCATTTCCAAGTTTCCTGTTACTGTTTCTCCCTCTTCACTAAGCAGTGGGCCTACCCTGTCTTTGGTCTTCCTCTTGCTTCTTATGTATTGATAAAAAGTCTTCTTGTTTCCCTTTATTCCCGTAGCTAGTTTGAGCTCATTTTGTGCCTTTGCCTTTCTAATCTTGCCCCTGCATTCCTGTGTTGTTTGCCTATATTCATCCTTTGTAATCTGTCCCAGTTTCCATTTTTTATATGACTCCTTTTTATTTTTTAGATCATGCAAGATCTCATGGTTAAGCCAAGGTGGTCTTTTGCCACATTTTCTATCTTTCCTAACCAGCGGAATAGCTTGCTTTTGGACCCTTAATAGTGTCCCTTTGAAAAACTGCCAACTCTCCTCAGTTGTTTTTCCCCTCAGTCTTGATTCCCATGGGACCTTACCTATCAGCTCTCTGAGCTTACCAAAATCTGCCTTCCTGAAATCCATTGTCTCTATTTTGCTGTTCTCCCTTCTACCCTTCCTTAGAATTGCAAACTCTATGATTTCATGATCACTTTCACCCAGGCTGCCTTCTACTTTCAAATTCTCAACGAGTTCCTCCCTATTTGTTAAAATCAAGTCTAGAACAGCTTCCCCCCAGTAGCTTTTTCAACCTTCTGAAATAAAAAGTTGTCTCCAATGCAGTCCAGGAATTTGTTGGATAGTCTGTGCCCCGCTGTGTTATTTTCCCGACATATAGCCGGATAGTTGAAGTCCCCCATCACCACCAAATCTTGGGCTTTGGATGATTTTGTTAGTTGCTTAAAAAAAGCCTCATCCACCTCTTCCACCTGGTTAGGTGGCCTGTAGTAGACTCCTAGCATGACATCTCCCTTGTTTTTTACCCCTTTTAGCCTAACCCAGAGACTCTCAACACTTCCGTCTCCTATGTCCATCTCTACCTCAGTCCAAGTGTGTACATTTTTAATATACAAGGCAACACCTCCTCCCTTTTTCCCCTGTCTATCCTTCCTGAGCAAGCTGTACCCATCCACACCAACATTCCAATCACGTGTATTATCCCACCAAGTTTCAGTGATGCCAACAATGTCATAGTTGTATTTATTTATTAGCACTTCCAGTTCTTCCTGCTTATTCCCCATACTTCTCGCATTTGTATATAGACATCTAAGATACTGGTTTGATGTTTCCTCCCAGTTTTGTCCTGACCCTCCTTTCCCTCTGACAATATAGCCCACACTCCCTCTCGTTTTTGACCCATCTCCCCGGTCTCCATGTTCCCCACTTACCTGTGGGCTTTGCTCACCTGTCCCCGTCGAACCTAGTTTAAAGCCCTCCTCACTAGGTTAGCCAGTCTGTGTCCAAAGGTACTAATAACTTGAGCTGTGGTTTGGAGGTGGAACAGCTGTCAAGGGCACTGAGGGGGAGATAGCAGGAGCTCATCCTTCAAGGAGGGGGGTTGTCACTGGAGGTTACTAGAAAGGACAAGAAGACTCCATTCTGGGGTTCAGGAGGTGAATTTATCCCTCAGCGGTGGGCAGGTGATGGGTGGAAGTAGTGCTGGTTCCAGGTGCCCTTAATTCCCGCTGATTCCTCGGGGCGTTTGAGTCTCTGACAGGTTCTCGTTCCCTTGCAGCAGGAGGACGTCACGGCCAAAGTGATGCACCAGCTCCGCATCATCCGGCACTTGCGCCAGGTGCCTGAGACACTGCAGGGGCTGTTCCTCTGAGGCCTTCAGCAACTCCTGCTCCCTGCTGCAGGTACTGCTCTGGCTCACTGTAAATGGGGAGCTAGTAGAAGGGGAAATGGAGCCCCCTGGCCCTCACTAAAAGGGAAAGTGGTGGATTCTCCATCTCTTGATGTCATTGAAGGAAGACTAGATGCCTTTCTGGAATGTGTGTGCCCAAAAAGTAACTATTGTACTATACAGCAAGCCTATGGTATGCAAGGGGTTAGATGAGATGCTCTAAAGGTCTCTTCTGGCCATAAAGTCCCCTAATTTTGGAAACACTGAGTGTAGCATTGGGAGCAGCCTCTGATGTTTTACTGTCTAGCCGGCTTGCTTCCTAGAATGAACAGGCATTGAGTGGGGTGATCCACAGAGAGTAGCTGAAACCTTCAAAGTGTCAGGCCAGCAGCAGGACATTAGCACTTCCGGGGAAGGGTGGGTGTGGCAGTGATATCACAAAGGCCTTTTGCAGGACGTCAGCCTATTGGTCAAAGGTGTTAGGGAGGTGGTAACCTCAGAGAGATATGCTGCCATCAGCGAGGCAGGACAGGGGCGCATGGCCAGGGAAACCTCAGAGACCCCTGTGACTTTGCTTCAGCAAGTCTCCTTCTCGAGGTTTCTCTTGAGGACTGAGAGAGTATTAGGATTCACGTATTTGAGTGAGAGCAGGAGCCTCTTTCGAGTTGTCTCCTTTCCTTTTACTGATTTTACTAGAAAACAGACATCCCTGTTTAGAAAGTAAGAGCCTCCAAGAGGTTTTGGAACCTGCTCAGTCTGATCCATCTGGTGCCAGCTGAATTCTAGGCATGGAAAACACTAGTTTAAGATGGCAGAATTTTAATCCCTCCCTGTGATTTTGTCTGGTAGAATCACTGGGGATATTAGGGTTTGTCCTTTTCGTTTTACCTTTTCCTCCATCCCTCCTTCCTTTCTCTTTATCTCTTACTTCTTTTGTCCTTTCTCTTGTTCCCCTCCCACCACCAGGAGTGGCATGTGTGTGTGTGTTGCTGGGGGTCCTCTTCACCTCCCCTTGTGGGGAGTTCATCCAAAACTGTATGGTTGAAATAGTGCTTGGACTCCACTGACACTAGATGCTGCCATCCTGTGGCTTAGCATTAGTGTCTGGGATGACTTGGGGCAAGATCTCAACCTCCCCTCAACCCACTTCACTTCTGGCAGAATCCCACCTGCCCCACCGCTAGAGCCGCCTCGATACCCAACCTGGTTGGGGGTGCAGAAGAGGGTTCTGATAACTTGAGGTTTGGTTTGGAGGTGGAACAGCTGTGAAGAACACTGAGGGGGAGGTAGCAGGAGCTAATCCTACAAGGAGGGGGGTTGGCACTGGAGGATACTAGAAAGGACAAGAAGACTCCATTCTGGGGTTCAGGAGGTGAATTCATCCCTCAGCGGTGGGCAGGTGGTGGGTGGAAATACTGCTGGTTCCAGGTGCCCTTAATTCCCCCTGATTCCTCGGGGCCTTTGAGTCTCTGACAGGTTCTCATTCCCTTGCAGCAGGAGGACGTCACGGCCAAAGTGATGCACCAGCCCCGCATCATCCGGCACTTGCGCCAGGTGCCTGAGACACTGCAGGGGCTGTTCCTCTGAGGCCTTCAGCAACTCCCGCTCCATGCTGCAGGTACTGCTCTGGCTCACTGTAAATGGGGAGCTAGTGGAAGGGGAAATGGAGCCCCCTGGCCCTCACTAAAAGGGAAAGTGGTGGATTCTCCATCTCTTGATGTCATTGAATGAAGACTAGATGCCTTTCCGGAATGTGTGTGCCCAAAAAGTAACTATTGTACTATACAGTAAGCCTATGATATGCAGCGGGTTAGATTAGATGCTCTAAAGGTCTCTTCTGACCATAAAGTCTACTAATTTTGGAAACACTGAGTGTAGCATTGGGAGCATATCTGCTGATATCTGCTGGGAGAGCAATACAGCGGTGCACAGGCAATCCAGGAAATTTTTGGAAAGCGTAGGGGACAATTTCCTGGTGCAAGTGCTGGAGGAACCAACTAGGGGCAAAGCTTTTCTTGACCTGCTGCTCACAAACAGGGAAGAACTAGTAGGGGAAGCAAAAGTGGATGGGAACCTGGGAGGCAGTGACCATGAGATGGTCGAGTTCAGGATCCTGACACAAGGAAGAAAGGAGAGCAGCAGAATATGGACCCTGGACTTCAGAAAAGCAGACTTTGACTCCCTCAGGGAACAGATGGGCAGGATCCCCTGGGAGAATAACATGAAGGGCAAAGGGGTCCAGGAGAGCTGGCTGTATTTTAAAGAATCCTTATTGAGGTTGCAGGAACAAACCATCCCGATGTGTAGAAAGAATAGTAAATATGGCAGGCGACCAGCCTGGCTAAACAGTGAAATCCTTGCTGATCTTAAATGCAAAAAAGAGGCTTATAAGAAGTGGAAGATTGGACAAATGACCAGGGAGGAGTATAAAAATATTGCTCAGGCGTGCAGGAGTGAAATCAGGAAGGCCAAATCACACTTGGAGTTGCAGTTAGCAAGAGATGTTAAGAGTAACAAGAAGGGTTTCTTCAGGTATGTTAGCAACAAGAAGAAAATCAAGGAAAGTGTGGGCCCCTTACTGAATGAGGGAGGCAACCTAGTGACCGAGGATGTGGAAAAAGCTACTGTACTCAATGATTTTTTTGCCTCTGTCTTCACGCACAAGGTCAGCTCCCAGATTGCTGCACTGGGCAGTACAGCATGGGGAGAAGGTGACCAGCCCTCTGTGGAGAAAGAAGTGGTTCGGGACTATTTAGAAAAACTGGACGTGCACAAGTCCATGGGGCCGGATGCGCTGCATCCGAGGGTGCTAAAGGAGTTGGCGGGTGAGATTGCAGAGCCATTAGCCATTATTTTTGAAAACTCATGGCGATCGGGGGAGGTCCCAGATGACTGGAAAAAGGCTAATGTAGTGCCCATCTTTAAAAAAGGGAAGAAGGAGGATCCGGGGAACTACAGGCCAGTCAGCCTCACCTCAGTCCCTGGAAAAATTATGGAGCAGGTCCTCAAGGAATCAATTATGAAACATTTAGAGGAAAGGAAAGTGATCAGGAACAGTCAGCATGGATTCACGAAGGGGAAGTCGTGCCTGACTAACCTAATTGCCTTCTATGATGAGATAACTGGCTCTGTGGATGAGGGGAAAGCAGTGGATGTGTTATTTCTTGACTTTAGCAAAGCTTTTGATACTGTCTCCCACAGTATTCTTGTCACCAAATTAAAGAAGTATGGGCTGGATGAATGGACTGTAAGGTGGATAGAAAGCTGGCTAGATCGTCGGGCTCAACGGGTAGTGATCAATGGCTCCATGTCTAGTTGGCAGCCGGTTTCAAGTGGAGTGCCCCAAGGGTCGGTCCTGGGGCCGGTTTTGTTTAATATCTTTATTAATGATCTGGAGGATGGTGTGGACTGCACTCTCAGCAAGTTTGCAGATGACACTAAACTAGGAGGCGTGGTAGATACACTAGAGGGTAGGGATCGGATACAGAGGGACCTAGACAAATTAGAGGATTGGGCAGAAAAAAACCTGATGAGGTTCAACAAGGACAAGTGCAGAGTCCTGCACTTAGGACGGAAGAATCCCATGCACTGCTACAGACTAGGGACCGAATGGCTAGGTAGCAGTTCTGCTGAAAAGGACCTAGGGGTCACAGTGGACGAGAAGCTGGATATGAGTCAACAGTGTGCTCTTGTTGCCAAGAAGGCTAACGGCATTTTGGGCTGTATAAGTAGGGGCATTGCCAGCAGATCGAGGAATGTGATCGTTCCCCTTTATTCGACATTGGTGAGGCCTCATCTGGAATACTGTGTCCAGTTTTGGGCCCCACACTACAAGAAGGATGTGGAAAAATTGGAAAGAGTCCAGCGGAGGGCAACAAAAATGATTAGGGGTCTGGAGCATATGACTTATGAGGAGAGGCTGAGAGAACTGGGATTGTTTAGTCTCCAGAAGAGAAGAATGAGGGGGGATTTGATAGCAGCCTTCAACTACCTGAAGGGGGGTTCCAAAGAGGATGGAGCTCGGCTGTTCTCAGTGGTGGCAGATGACAGAACAAGGAGCAATGGTCTCAAGTTGCGGTGGGGGAAGTCCAGGTTGGATATCAGGAAAAACTATTTCACTAGGAGGGTGGTGAAACACTGGAATGCGTTACCTAGGGAGGTGGTGGAGTCTCCTTCCTTGGAGGTTTTTAAGGCCCGGCTTGACAAAGCCCTGGCTGGGATGATTTAGCTGGGAATTGGTCCTGCTTTGAGCAGGGGGTTGGACTAGATGACCTCTTGAGGTCCGTTCCAACTCTGATATTCTATGATTCTATGATTCTATGAGCAGCCTCTGATGTTTTACTGTCTAGCCCGCTTGCTTCCTAGAATGAGGATGCATTGAGTGGGGTGATCCACAGAGAGTAGCTCAAACCTTCAAAGTGTCAGGCCAGTAGCAGGACATTAGCACTTTAGGGTTTGGTTGGGTGTGGCAGTGATATCACAAAGGCCTTATCCTGGACCTCAGCCTATGGGTCAAAGGTGTTAGGGAGGTGGTTACCTGAGAGAGAGATGCTGACATCAGCCAGGCAGGACAGGAGCGCAGGGCCAGGGAAACCTCAGAGACCCCTTTGGCTTTGCTTTAGCAAGTCTCCTTCTCGAGGTCTCCCTTTTTAGGACTCAGAGAGTATTAGGGTTCAAGTATGTGAGTGCGAGGAGGAACCTCTTTCGAGTTTCTCCTTTTATTGATTTTACTAGAAAACAGACGTGCCTGTTGAGAAGGTAAGAACCTTGGAGAGGTTTTTAACCTGCTCAGTCTGCAGTCTGATCCATCTGGTGCCAGCTGAATTCTAGGCATGGAAAACACTAGTTCAAGGTGGCAGAATTTTAGAGCCCACCTGGGATTTTGTGCCGTAGAATCACTGGGGACATTAGGGTTTGTCCTTTTCGTTTTACCTTTTCCTCCATCCCTCCTTGCTTTCTCTTGTTCCCCTCCCACCACCAGGAGTGGTGTGTGTGTGTGTGTGTGTGTGTGTTGCTGGGGGTGCTCTTCACCTCCCCTTGTGGGAAGTTGACACTGCAAGGGGTGTGCCTCTGTGGACATCAGCAACTCCCACTCCCTGCTGCAGGTACTGCTCTGGCTCACTGTAAATGGGGTGCTAGTGGAAGGGGAAATGGAACCCCGTGGCCCTCACTAAAAGGGAAAGTGGTGGATTCTCCATCTCTTGATGTCATTGAATGAAGACTAGATGCCTTTCTGGAATGTGTGTGCCCAAAGAGTAACTATTGTACTATACAGGAAGCCTATGATATGCAGGGGCTTAGATTAGATGCTCTAAAGGTCCCTTGTGGCCATAAAGTCTACTAATTTTGGAAACACTGAGTGTAGCATTGGGAGCAGCCTCTGATGTTTTACTGTCTAGCCCACTTGCTTCCTAGAATGAAGACGCATTGAGTGGGGTGATCCACAGAGAGTAGCTCAAACCTTCATAGTGTCAGGCCAGCAGCAGGACATTAGCACTTAAGGGTTTGATTGGTGGCAGTGATATCACAAAGGTCTTTTGCAGGACCTCAGCATATTGGTCAAAGGTGTTAGGGAGGTGGTAACCTCAGAGATATGCTGCCATCAGCGAGGCAGGACAGGGGCGCATGGCCAGGGAAACCTCAGAGACCCCTGTGGCTTTGCTTCAGCAAGTCTCCTTCTCGAGGTTTCTCTTGAGGACTGAGAGAGTATTAGGATTCACGTATTTGAGTGAGAGCAGGAGCCTCTTTCGAGTTGTCTCCTTTCCTTTTACTGATTTTACTAGAAAACAGACATCCCTGTTTAGAAAGTAAGAGCCTCCAAGAGGTTTTGGAACCTGCTCAGTCTGATCCATCTGGTGCCAGCTGAATTCTAGGCATGGAAAACACTAGTTCAAGGTGGCAGAATTTTAATCCCTCCCTGTAATATTGTCTGGTAGAATCACTGGGGACATTAGGGTTTGTCCTTTTCGTTTTACCTTTTCCTCCATCCCTCCTTCCTTTCTCTTTATCTCTTACTTCTTTTGTCCTTTCTCTTGTTCCCCTCCCACCACCAGGAGTGGTGTGTGTGTGTGTGTGTGTGTGTGTGTGTGTGTTTGTGTTGCTGGGGGTGCTCTTCACCTCCCCTTGTTGGGAGTTGATCCAAAACTGTATGGTTGAAATAGTGCTTGGACTCCACTGACACTAGATGCTGCCATCGTGTGGTTTAGCATTAGTGTCTGGGATGACTTGGGGCAAGATCTCAACCTCCCCGCAACCCACTTCACTGCTGCCAGAATCCCACCTGTCCCCCCTGCTAGAGCCGCCTCCCTGCCCAACCTGGGTGGGGGTGGAGAAGAGGGTTCTGATAACTTGAGCTGTGGTTTGGAGGTGGAACAGCTGTCAAGGGCACTGAGGGGGAGGTAGCAGGAGCTCACCCTACAAGGACGGGGGTTGGCACTGGAGATTACTAGAAAGGAGAAGACGACTCCATTCTGGGGTTCAGGAGGTGAATTCATCCCTCAGTAGTGGGCAGGTGCTGGGTGTAAATACTGCTGGTTCCAGGTGTTCTTAATTGCCCCTGATTCCTCGGGTCATTTGAGTCTCTGACAGGTTCTCGTTCCCTTGCAGGAGGAGGACGTCTCGGCCAAAGGGATGCACCAGCTCCGCATCATCCGGCACTTACGCCATGTGCCTGAGACACTGCAGGGGCTATTCCTCTGAGGCCTTAGCAACTCCCTCTCCCTGCTGCAGGTACTGCTCTGGCTCACTGTAAATGGGGAGCTAGTGGAAGGGGAAATGGAGCCCCCTGGCCCTCACTAAAAGGGAAAGTGGTGGATTCTCCAACTCTTGATGTCATTGATTGAAGACTAGATGCCTTTCTGGAATGTGTGTGCCGAAAAAGTAACTTTTCTACTATACTGGAAGCCTATGATATGGAGGGGGTTAGATGAGATGCTCTAAAGGTCTCTTGTGGCCATAAAATCTACAAATTTTGGAAACACGGAGTGTAGTATTGGGAGCAGCCTCTGATGTTTTACTGTCTAGCCGGCTTGCTTCCTAGAATGAAGACGCATTGAGTGGGGTGATCCACACAGAGTAGCTCAAACCTTCAAAGTGAGGTTGCTTATGGCCTCAGAGGCACAGCCCCTGCAGTGTCTAAGGCACCTGGCACAAGTGCCGGGTGGGTGTGGCAGTGACGTCACAAAGGCCTTTTCAGGACCTCAGCCTATTGGTCAAAGGTGTTAGGGAGGTGGTAACCTCAGAGAGAGATGCTGACATCAGCCAGGCAGGACAGGGGCTTAGGGCCAGGGAAACCTCAGAGACCCCTGTGACTTTCATAGAATCATAGAATATCAGGGTTGGAAGGGACCTCAAGAGGTCATCTACTCCAACCCCGTCCTCAAAGCAGGACCAATTCCCAACTAAATCATCCCAGCCAGGGCTTTGTCAAGCCGGGCCTTAAAAACCTCCAAGGAAGGAGACTCCACCACCTCCCTAGTTAACGCATTCCAGTGCTTCACCACCCTCCTAGTGAAATAGTGTTTCCTAATATCCAACCTGGACCTCCCCCACTGCATCTTGAGACCATTGCTCCTTGTTCTGTCATCTGCCACCACTGAGAACAACCGAGCTCCATCCTCTTTGGAACCCCCCTTCACGTAGTTGAAGGCTGCTATCAAATCCCCCCTCATTCTTCTCTTCTGGAGACTAAACAATCCCAGTTCCCTCAGCCTCTCCTCATAAGTCATGTGCTCCAGACCCCTAATCATTTTTGTTGCTCTCCACTGGACTCTTTCCAATTTTTCCACATCCTTCTTGTAGTGTGGGGCCTGTCGGAGAAAAACAGAGTTCTCACTATTTGTTTAGGTACAGCAAGTCAGATGCTTTATTAACTCTCACAATTGCCCAGAGGGAGAGAGCTAAGCAGGTCTCTCCCAGGTAACTAATTACAGCAAGCATTTATACCTTTCATTACAGAAATAACGAGGGACAGCTGCGTTTTGTTTATACATAGGCCATCTTGATATCTCATTTCTTCACTTGTTTTGACTCTTGCCAACATACAATATTTTCTATACCTTATCTACACAAGGTCTTCTACACCTTATCTATACCAGGTCATAATGACTTCTTACACAGTTCTTTCTCACCCGCCTCACACATTCCTCGCTTCTACAAATCTCGCGTTATTAGGGTTACAGTTAGCCTAACTCTTGCTAACGAACTGTCATGCATTGCATCCCCTTCCTGTGAGCTCTTTCTCTGCTTCCACAGGCCCAAAACTGGACACAGTATTCCAGATGAGGCCTCACCAATGTCGAATAAAGGGGAACGATCACGTTCCTCGATCTGCTGGCAATGCCCCTACTTATACAGCCCAAAATGCCGTTAGCCTTCTTGGCAACAAGAGCACACTGTTGACTCATATCCAGCTTCTCGTCCACTGTGACCCCTAGGTCCTTTTCTGCAGAACTGCTACCTAGCCATTCGGTCCCTAGTCTGTAGCAGTGCATGGGATTCTTCCGTCCTAAGTGCAGGACTCTGCACTTGTCCTTGTTGAACTTCATCAGGTTTTTTTTGGCCCAATCCTCTAATTTGTCTAGGTCCCTCTGTATCCGATCCCTACTCTCTAGCGTATCTACCACGCCTCCTAGTTTAGTGTCATCTGCAAACTTGCTGAGAGTGCAGTCCACACCATCCTCCAGATCATTAATAAAGATATTAAACAAAACCGGCCCCAGGACCGACCCTTGGGGCACTACTCCGCTTGAAACCGGCTGCCAACTAGACATGGAGCCATTGATCACTACCCGTTGAGCCCGACGATCCAGCCAGCTTTCTATCCACCTTACAGTCCATTCATCCAGCCCATACTTCTTTAACTTGGTGGCAAGAATACTGTGGGAGAGCGTATCAAAAGCTTTGCTAAAGTCAAGGAATAACACATCCACTGCTTTCCCCTCATCCACAGAGCCAGTTATCTCATCATAGAAGGCAATTAGGTTAGTCAGGCACGACTTCCCCTTGGTGAATCCATGCTGACTGTTCCTGATCACTTTCCTCTCCTCTAAGTGTTTCATCATTGATTCCTTGAGGACCTGCTCCATGATTTTTCCAGGGACTGAGGTGAGGCTGACTGGCCTGTAGTTCCCCGGATCCTCCTCCTTCCCTTTTTTAAAGATGGGCACTACATTAGCCTTTTTCCAGTCATCCGGGACCTCCCTCGATCGCCATGAGTTTTCAAAAATAATGGCTAATGGCTGTGCAATCTCATCCGCCAAGTCCTTTAGCACCTTCGGATGCAGCTCATCCAGCCCCATGGAGTTGTGCACGTCCAGTTTTTCTAAATAGTCCCGAACCACTTCTTTTTCCACAGAGGGCTGGTCACCTTCTCCCCATATTGTGCTGCCCAGTGCAGCAGTCTGGGAGCTGACCTTGTTCGTGAAGACAGAGGCAAAAAAAGCATTGAGTACATTAGCTTTTTCCACATCCTCAGTCACTAGGTTGCCTCCCTCATTCAATAAGGGGCCCACACTTTCCTTGACTTTCTTCTTGTTGCTAACATACCTGAAGAAACCCTTCTTGTTACTCTTAACATCTCTTGCTAGCTGCAACTCCAAGTGTGATTTGGCCTTCCTGATTTCACTCCTGCATGCCTGAGCAATATTTTTATACTCCTCCCTGGTCATTTGTCCAATCTTCCACTTCTTGTAAGCTTCTTTTTTGCGTTTAAGATCAGCAAGGATTTCACTGTTTAGCCAAGCTGGTCGCCTGCCATATTTACTATTCTTTCTACACATCGGGATGGTTTGTTCCTGCAACCGCAATAAGGATTCTTTAAAATACAGCCAGCTCTCCTGGACCCCTTTGCCCTTCATGTTATTCTCCCAGGGGATCCTGCCCATCTGTTCCCTGAGGGAGTCAAAGTCTGCTTTTCTGAAGTCCAGGGTCCGTATTCTGCTGCTCTCCTTTCTTCCTTGTGTCAGGATCCTGAACTCGACCATCTCATGGTCACTGCCTCCCAGGTTCCCATCCACTTTTGCTTCCCCTACTAATTCTTCCCTGTTTGTGAGCAGCAGGTCGAGAAAAGCTCTGCCCCTAGTTGGTTCCTCCAGCACTTGCACCAGGAAATTGTGCCCTACACTTTCCAAAAACTTCCTGGATTGTCTGTGCACCGCTGTATTGCTCTCCTAGCAGATATCAGGGTGATTAAAGTCTCCCATGAGAACCAGGGCCTGCGATCTAGCAACTTCTGCTAGTTGCCAGAAGAAAGCCTCGTCCACCTCATCCCCCTGGTCTGGTGGTCTATACCAGACTCCAACCGTGACATCCCCCTTGTTGCTCACACTTCTCAACTTTATCCAGAGACTCTCAGGTTTTTCTACAGTTTCATACCGGACCTCTGAGCACTCATACTCCTCTCTTACATACAATGCAACTCCCCCACCTTTTCTGCCCTGCCTGTCCTTCCTGAACAGTTTATATCCATCCATGACAGTACTCCAGTCATGTGAGTTATCCCACCAAGTGTCTGTTATTGCTTCAGCAAGTCTCCTTCTCGAGGTCTCTCTTTGAGGACTGAGAGAGTATTAGTGTTCACATGTGTGAGTGCGAGCAGGAGCCTCTTTGGAGTTTTCTCCTTTCCTTTGACGGATTTTACTAGAAAACAGACGTCCCTATTTAGAAGGTAAGAGCCTCCAAGAGGTTTTGGAACCTGCTCAGTCTGATCCATCTGGTGCCAGCTGAATTCTAGGCATGGAAAACACTAGGTTAAGGTGGCAGAATTTTATTCCCTCTGTGGGATTTTGTCCCGTAGAATCACAGGGGACATTAGTGTTTGTCATTTTCATTTTACCTTTTCCTCCATCCCTCCTTCCTTTCTCTTCATCTCTTACTTCTTTTGTCCTTTCTCCTGTTCACCTGCCACCACCAGGAGTGGGGTGTGTGTGTGTGTGTGTGTTGCTGGGGGTGCTCTTCACCTCCCCTCGTGGGAAGTTGATCCAAAACTGTAAGGTTGAAATAGTGTTTGAACTCCAATGACACTAGATGCTGCCATCCTGTGGCTTAGCATTAGTGTCTGGGATGATTGGGGCAAGATCTCAACCTCCCCGCAACCCACTTCACTGCTGGCAGAATCCCTCCTGCCCCCCCTGCTAGAGCCGCCTCCCTGCCCAACCTGGGTGGGGGTGGAGAAGAGGGTTCTGATAACTTGAGCTGTGGTTTGGTGGTGGAACATCTGTCAAGGGCACTGAGAGGGAGGTAGCAGCAGCTCACCCTTCAAGGAGGGACGTCATTGTCCCGTAGAATCACTGGGGATATTAGGAAAACAACAAGGAGTCTGGTGGCACCTTAAAGATTAACAGATTTATTTGGGCATAAGCTTTCGTGAGTAAAAACCTCACTTCTTCGGATGCATAGAGTGAAAGTTACAGATGCAGGCATTATATACTGACACATGGAGAGCAGGGAGTTATTTCACAAGTGGAGAACCAGTGTTGACAGGGCCAATTCAAAAATCAGGGTGGATGTAGTCCACTCCCAATAATAGATGAGGAGGTGTCAATTCCAGGAGAGGAAAAGCTGCTTCTGTAGTGAGCCAGCCACTCCCAGTCCCTATTCAAGCCCAGATTAATGATGTTGAATTTGCAAATGAATTTTAGTTCTGCTGTTTCTCTTTGAAGTCTGTTTCTGAAGTTTTTTTGTTCAATGATAGTGACTTTTAAATCTGTAATAGAATGACCAGGGAGATTGAAGTGTTCACATACTGGCTTATGTATGTTACCATTCCTGATGTCCGACATGGGGACATTAGGGTTTGTCCTTTTCCTTTTACCTTTTCCTCCATCCCTCCTTCCTTTCTCTTCATCTCTTACTTCTTTTGTCCTTTCTCTTGTTCCCCTCACACCACCAGGAGTGGTGTGTGTGTGTGTGTGTGTGTGTGTGTGTGTGTGTGGTGCTGATGGTTCTCTTCTCCTCCCCTTGTGGGGAATTGATCCAAAACTGTGGGGTTGAAATAGTGCTTGGACCCCACTGACAGTAGATGCTGCCATTGTGTGACTTAGCATTAGTGTCTGGGATGACTTGGGTCAAGATCTCAACCTCCCTGCAACCCACTTCACTGCTGTCAGAATCCCTCCTGCACACCCTGTTAGAGCCGCCTCCCAGCCCAACCTGTGTCGGGGTGGAGAAGAGGGTTCTGATGACTTGAGCTGTGGTTTGGAGGTGGAATATCTGTGAAGGGCACTGAGCAGGAGGTAGCAGGAGCTCACCCTACAAGGAGGGGGGTTGGCTCTGGAGGTTTCTAGAAAGGACAAGAAGACTCCATTTTGGGGTTCAGGAGGTGAATTCATCTCTCATTGATGGGCAGGTGCTGGGTGGAAATACTGCTGGTTCCAGGTTCCCTTAATTCCCCCTGATTCCTCGGGGCGTTTGAGTCTCTGACAGGTTCTCGTTCCCTTGCAGCAGGAGGACGTCACGGCCAAAAGTGATGCACCAGCTCCGCATCATCCGGCACTTGCGCCAGATTCCTGAGACACTGCAGGGGCTGTGCCTCTGAGGCCATCAGCAACTCCCGCTCCCTGCTGCAGGTACTGCTCTGGCTCACTGTAAATGGGGAGCTAGTGGAAGGGGAAATGGAGCCCCCTGGCACTCACTAAAAGGGAAAGTGATGGATTCTCCATCTCTTAATGTCATTTAATTTAGACTAGATACCTTTCTGGAATGTTTGTGCCCAAAAAGTAACTATTGTACTATACAGGAAGCCCATGATATGCAGGGGCTTAGATGAGATGCTCTAAAGGTCTCTTCTGGCCATAAAGTGTAATAATTTTGGAAACAGTGAGTGTAGCATTGGGAGCAGCCTCTGATGTTTTATTGTCTAGCCGGCTTGCTTCCTAGAATGAAGACCCATTGAGTGGGGTGATTCACACAGAGTAGCTCAAACCTTCAAAGTGTCAGGCCAGCAGGAGGACATTAGCACTTCAGGGTTTGGTTGGGTGTGGCAGTGACACCACAAAGGCCTTTTGCAGGACGTCAGCTTATTGGTCAAATGTGTTAGGGAGGTGGTGACCTCAGAGAGAGATGCTGACATCAGAGAGAGATGCTGACATGAGGGCCAGGGAAACCTCAGAGACCCCTCTGGCTTTGCTTCAGCAAGTCTCCTCCTTGAGGTCTCTCTTTGAGGAAAGTAAGTGCCTCGGAGAGGTTTGTATCCTGTTGAGTCTGATCCACCTGGTGCCAGCTGAATTCTAAGCATGGAAAACACTAGTTCAAGGTGGCAGAATTTTATTCCCTCCCTGTGATTTTGTCCCGTAGAATCACTGGGGACATTAGTGTTTGTCCTTTTCATTTTACCTTTTCCTCCCTCCCTCCTTCCTTTCTCTTCATCTTTTACTTCTTTTGTCCTTTCTCCTGTTCCCCTCCCACCACCGGGAGTGGTTTGTGTGTCTATGTGTGTTTGTGTGTTGCTGGGGGTGCTCTTCACCTCCCTTTGTGGGGAGTTCATCCAAACCTGTGTGGTTGAAATAGTGCTTGGACTCCACTGACACTAGATGCTGCCATCGTGTGGATTAGCATTGGTGTCTGGGATGACTTGGGGCAAGATCTCAACCTCCCCGGAACCCACTTCACTGCTGGCAGAATCCCTCCTGCCACCCCTGCTAGAGCCGCCTCCCTGGCCAACCTGGGTGAGGGTGGAGAAGAGGGTTCTGATAACTTGAGCTGTGGTTTGGTGGTGGAACATCTGTCAAGGGCACTGAGAGGGAGGTAGCAGCAGCTGACCCTTCAAGGAGGGGATTTGGCACTGGAGGTTACTAGAAAGGAGAAGACGACTCCATTCTGGGGTTCAGGAGGTGAATTCATCCCGCAGCGGTGGGCAGGTGCTGAGTGGAAATACTGCTGGTTCCCGGTGCCCTTAATTCCCCCTGATTCCTCGGGGCGTTTGAGTCTCTGACAGGTTCTCGTTCCCTTGCAGCAGGAGGACGTCACGGCCAAAGTGATGCACCAGCTCCGCATCATCCGGCACTTACGCCATGTGCCTGAGACACTGCAGGGGCTGTTCCTCTGAGGCCTTAGCAACTCCCTCTCCCGGCTGCAGGTACTGCTCTGGCTCACTGTAAATGGGGAGCTAGTGGAAGGGGAAATGGAGCCCCCTGGCACTCACTAAAAGGGAAAGTGGTGGATTCTCCAACTCTTGATGTCATTGATTGAAGACTAGATGCCTTTCTGGAATGTGTGTGCCCAAAAAGTAACTATTATACTATACTGGAAGCCTATGATATGGAGGGGGTTAGATGAGATGCTGTAAAGGTCTCTTCTGGCCAGAAAGTCTCCTACTTTTGGAAACACTGAGTGTAGTATTGGGAGCAGCCTCTGATGTTTTACTGTCTAGCTAGCTTGCTTCCTAGAATGAAGACGAATTTTGTGGTGTGATCCACAGAGCGTAGCTCAAACCTTCAAAGTGTCAGGCCAGCAGCAGGACATGAGCACTTTAGGGTTTGGTTGGGTGTGGCAGTGATATCACAAAGGCTTTTTCAAGGACCTCAGCGTACTGGTCAAAGGTGTTAGGGAGGTGGTGACCTCAGAGAGAGATGCTGTCTTCAGCCAGGGAGGACAGGGGCTTACGACCAGGGAAACCTCAGAGACCCCTGTGGCTTTGCTTCAGCAAGTCTCCTTCTCGAGGTTTCTTTTGAGGACTGAGAGAGTGTTAGGGGTGACGTATGTGAGTGCGAGCAGGAGCCTCTTTCGAGTTTTCTCCTTTCCTTTTACTGATTTTACTTGAAAATTAGAAGGTAAGAGCCTCCAAGAGGTTTTGGAACCTGCTCAGTCTGATCCATCTGGTGCCAGCTGAATTCTCGGCATGGAAAACAGTAGTTTAAGGTGGCAGAATTTTCTTCCCTCCCTGGAATTTTGTCCCGTGGAATCACTGGGGACACTAGGGTTTGTCCTTTTCGTTTTACCTTTTCCTCCATCCCTCCTTCCTTTCTCTTCATCTCTTACTTCTTTTGTCCTTTCTCTTGTTCCCCTCCCACCTCCAGGAGTGGTGTGTGTGTTGCTGGGGGTGCTCTTCACCTCCCCTTGTGGGAAGTTGATCCAAAACTGTCGGGTTCAAATAGTGCTTGGACTCCACTGACACTAGATGCTGCCATCCTGTGGCTTAGCATTAGCGTCTGGGACAACTTGGGGCAAGATCTCAACTTCCCCGCAACCCACTTCACTGCTGGCAGAATCCCTCCTGCCCCCCCTGCTAGGGCCGCCTCCCTGCGCAACCTGGGTTGGGGTGGAGAAGAGGGTTCTGATAACTTGAGCTGTGGTTTGGAGGTAGAACAGCTGTCAAGGGTACTGAGGGGGAGGTAGCAGGAGCTCACCCTACAAGGTGGTGGGTTGGCACTGGAGGTTACTAGAAAGGACAAGAAGACTCCATTCTGGGGTTCAGGAGGTGAATTCATTCCTCAGTGGTGGGCAGGTAGTCAGTTTAAATACTGCTGGTTCCAGGTGCCCTTAATTCCCCCTGATTCCTCGGGGCGTTTGAGTCTCTGACAGGTTCTCGTTCCTTTGCAGGAGGAGGACGTCACGGCCAAAAGTGATGCACCAGCTCCGCATCATCCGGCACTTGCGCCATGTGCCTGAGACACTGCAGGGGCTGCGCCTCTGAGGCCTTCAGCAACTCCCGCTCCCTGCTGCAGGTACTGCTCTGTCTCCCTGTAAATGGCGAGCTAGTGGAAGGGGAAATGGAGCCCCCTGGCCCTCACTAAAAGGGAAAGTGGTGGATTCTCCATCTCTTGATGTCATTGAATGAAGACTAGATGCCTTTCTGGAATGTGTGTGCCCAAAAAGTAACTATTGTACTATACAGGAGGCCTATGATATGCAGGGGCTTAGATGAGATGCTCTAAAGGTCTCTTGTGGCCATAAAGTCTACAAATTTTGGAAACACTGAGTGTAGTATTGAGAGCAGCCTCTGATGTTTTACTGTCTAGCCGGCTTGCTTCCTACAATGAAGACGCATTGAGTGGGGTGATCCACACAGAGTAGCTGAAACCTTCAAAGTGTCAGGCCAGCAGCAGGACATTAGCACTTCCGGGGATGGGTGGGTGTGGCAGTGACATCACAAAGGCCTTTTGCAGTGTAGTAGTTCCGGGGTGGGGCTCGTCCCTTCCTGGGGTACCTGGGAGCCAGGCCGCCCCGCTACAAAGCGAATAACAATTAGGGCCCAGACCTTTGGGTAGGGGCTGAGCACACAATTAGCAGTTCGGCGCTCAGGCCTTTGTGCAGGGACTGAGCACACAATCAACAGTTCAGAGCTCAGGCCCTTATGCAGGGACTGAGCACACAATCAACAGTTCAGAGCTCAGGCCCTTATGCAGGGACTGAGCACACAATCAACAGTTCAGAGCTCAGGCCCTTATGCAGGGACTGAGCACACAATCAACAGCTCCGGCCCTGGGTCAGGGCGGGGAACAAACCAGTAGTCAGTCAGCGGCCCAGGCCTTGTAGCAGGAGCTGGGTCAGTTTGGGTTAGCCCAGGCCCTAGGTCAGGGCGGGGCAGCAAACCAATCGTCAGTCAGAGGCCCAGGCCCCTTGGACAAGGAGGAGGAGAGACTGCCACCCAGCACGGGGTGGCAGGGGGGAACACAGGCCCACCCACTCCACTGTGTTCCAGCCCGGGGCCCTATCCGCAGCAGTCCGTCTGCCGTGCAGTCAGTGGGGATCCTGACCGCAACACACTGACATGGGTTCGGGGTCTGCTATCCCCGGGCCACTTCCCATCTCCTCCTCCATGGGTACCTGTTCCTCCTGAGTTCCCTCTGCTGGGTCGCAGATCATGGGCTCCTCCGGGCCCCGAGCAGCAGGTAGGTCTGTCACTCCCTCTGGGCCCTTGGTGGGGGAAGCTCAGACCGTTCCTCAGGATACCGGGCTCTCGGCAGGCTCAGGTCCACGGGAGCTCGGGCACCAGCGTCTGTCCTCTCCCGCTGCCGGCCAGCTACTGAGCGCTGTGGCTTGGCCTTTATACTTCCTGTCCCGCCCCTTGACTTCCGGGGGGTGGGGACAGGCCACGGTGGCCTTGACTTCCTGGGGCGCCTGGGAGCCAGGCCGCCCCGCTACATGCAGTATCTCAGCGTATTGGTCAAAGGTGTTAGGGAGGTGGTGACCTCAGAGAGAGATGCTGACATCAGTCAGGGGCGCAGGGACAGGGAAACCTCAGAGACCCCTGTGGCTTTGCCTTAGCAAGTCTCCTTCTCGAGGTCTCTCTTTGAGTACTGAGAGAGTATTAGGGTTCACGTATGTGAGTGCGAGCAGGAGCCTCTTTCGAGTTTTCTCCTTCCCTTTTACTGATTTTACTAGAAAACAGACGTCCCTGTTTAGAAGGTAAGAGCCTCCAAGAGGTTTTTGAACCTGCTCAGTCTGATCCACCTGGTGCCCGTTGAATTCTAGGCATGGAAAACACTAGTTCAAGGTGACAGAATTTTGTAGTCCACACGGGATTTTGTCCCGTGGAATCACTGGGGACATTAGGGTTTGTCCTTTTCGTTTTACCTTTTCCACCATCCCTCCTTCCTTTCTCTTCATCTCTTACTTCTTTTGTCCTTTCTCCTGTTCCCCTCCCACCACCAGGAGTGGTGTGTGTGTGTGTGTGTGTGTGTGTGTGTTGCTGGGGGTGATCTTCACCTCCTCTTGTGGGAAGTTCATCCAAAACTGTGGGGTTGAAATAGTGCTTGGACTCCACAGACACTAGATGCTGCCATCCTGTGGCTTAGCGTTAGTGTCTCGGATGACTTGGGCAAGATCTCAACCTCCCCGCAACCCACTTCACTGCTGCCAGAATCCCTCCTGCCCCCACTGCTAGACCCGCCTCCCAGCCCAACCTTGGTGGGGGTCTAGAAGAGGTTTCTGATGACTTTAGCTGTGGTTTGGTGGTGGAACAGCTGTCAAGGACACTGAGGGGGAGGTAGCAGGAGCTCACCCTAGAAGGAGGGGGATTGGCACTGGAGGTTACTAGAAAGGACAAGAAGACTCCATTCTGGGTTTCAGGAGGTGAATTTATCCCTCAGTGTTGGGCAGGTGCTGAGTGGAAATACTGCTGGTTCCAGGTGCCCTTAATTCCCCCTGATTCCTCGGGGCGTTTGAGTCTGACTGGTTCTCATTACCTTGCAGCAGGAGGGCGTCACGGCCAAAGTGAGGCACCAGCTCCGCATCATCCATCACTTGCGCCAGGTGCCAGAGACACTGCAGGGGTTGTGCCTCTGAGGCCTTCAGCAACTCCCGCTCCCTGTTGCAGGTACTGCTCTGGCTCACTGTAAATGGGGAGCTAGTGGAAGGGGAAATGGAGCCCCCGGGCACTCAGTGAAAGGGAAAGTGGTGGATTCTCCATCTCTTGATATCATTGAATGAAGACTAGATGCCTTTCTGGAATGTTTGTGCCCAAAAAGTAACTATTGTCCTATACAGGAAGCCTATGATATGCAGGGGGTAGGATGAGATGCTCTAAAGGTCTCTTCTGGCCATAAAGTGTATTAATTTTGGAAACACTGAGTGTAGCATTGGGAGCAGCCTCTAATGTTTTACTGACTAACCGGCTTGCTTCCTAGAATGAAGACGCATTGAGTGGGGTGATCCACAGAGAGTAGCTCAAACCTTCAAAGTGTCAGGCCAGCAGCAGGATATTAGCACTTCAGGGGATGGGTGGGTGTGGCAGTGACATCACAAAGGCCTTTTGCAGGAGCTCAGCCTATTGGTCAAAGTTGTTAGGGAGGTGGTGACCTCAGAGAGAGATGCTCACATCAGCCAGGCAAAACAGGGGCGCAGGGCCAGGGAAACCTCAGAGACCCCTGTGGCTTTGCTTCAGCAAGTCTCCTTCTCGAGCTCTCTTTGAGGACTGAGAGAGTATTAGGGTTCACATATGTGAGTGTGAGCAGGAGCCTCTTTTGAGTTTTCTCCTTTCCTTTTACCCATTTTACTAGAAAACAGAAGTCCCTGTTGAGAAAGTAAGTGCCTCGGAGAGGTTTGTAACCTGTTCAGTCTGATCCACCTGGTGCCATCTGAATTCTAGGCATGGAAAACACTAGTTTAAGGTGGCAGAATTTTATTCCCTCCCTGGGATTTTGTCCCGTAGAATCACTGGGGATATTAGGAAAACAACAAGGAGTCTGGTGGCACCTTAAAGACTAACAGATTTATTTGGGCATAAGCTTTCGTGAGTAAAAACCTCACTTCTTCGGATGCATAGAGTGAAAGTTACAGATGCAGGCATTATATACTGACACATGGAGAGCAGGGAGTTACTTCACAAGTGGAGAACCAGTGTTGACAGGGCCAATTCAAAAATCAGGGTGGATGTAGTCCACTCCAAATAATAGATGAGGAGGTGTCAATTCCAGGAGAGGAAAAGCTGCTTCTGTAGTGAGCCAGCCACTCCCAGTCTCTATTCAAGCCCAGATTAATGGTGTTGAATTTGCAAATGAATTTTAGTTCTGCTTTTTCTCTTTGAAGTCTGTTTCTGAAGTTTTTTTGTTCAATGATAGTGACTTTTAAATCTGTAATAGAATGACCAGGGAGATTGAAGTGTTCACATACTGGCTTATGTATGTTACCATTCCTGATGTCCGACATGGGGACATTAGGGTTTGTCCTTTTCCTTTTACCTTTTCCTCCATCCCTCCTTCCTTTCTCTTCATCTCTTACTTCTTTTGTCCTTTCTCTTGTTCCCCTCACACCACCAGGAGTGGTGTGTGTGTGTGTGTGTGTGTGTGTGTGTGTGTGTGTGTGTGTGTGTGTGTGTGTGTGTGTGTGTGTGGTGCTGATGGTTCTCTTCTCCTCCCCTTGTGGGGAGTTGATCCAAAACTGTGGGGTTGAAATAGTGCTTGGACACCACTGACAGTAGATGCTGCCATTGTGTGACTTAGCATTACTGTCTGGGATGACTTGGGTCAAGATGTCAACCTCCCTGCAACCCACTTCACTGCTGTCAGAATCCCTCCTGCACACCCTGTTAGAGCCGCCTCCGAGCCCAACCTGTGTCGGGGTGGAGAAGAGGGTTCTGATGACTTGAGCTGTGGTTTGGAGGTGGAATATCTGTGAAGGGCACTGAGCAGGAGGTAGCAGGAGCTCACCCTACAAGGAGGGGGGTTGGCTCTGGAGGTTTCTAGAAAGGACAAGAAGACTCCATTTTGGGGTTCAGGAGGTGAATTCATCTCTCATTGATGGGCAGGTGCTGGGTGGAAATACTGCTGGTTCCAGGTTCCCTTAATTCCCCCTGATTCCTCGGGGCGTTTGAGTCTCTGACAGGTTCTCGTTCCCTTGCAGCAGGAGGACGTCACGGCCAAAAGTGATGCACCATCTCCGCATCATCCGGCACTTGCGCCAGATTCCTGAGACACTGCAGGGGCTGTGCCTCTGAGGCCATCAGCAACTCCCGCTCCCTGCTGCAGGTACTGCTCTGGCTCACTGTAAATGGGGAGCTAGTGGAAGGGGAAATGGAGCCCCCTGGCACTCACTAAAAGGGAAAGTGATGGATTCTCCATCTCTTAATGTCATTTAATTTAGACTAGATACCTTTCTGGAATGTTTGTGCCCAAAAAGTAACTATTGTACTATACAGGAAGCCCATGATATGCAGGGGCTTAGATGAGATGGTCTAAAGGTCTCTTCTGGCCATAAAGTGTAATAATTTTGGAAACACGGAGTGTAGCATTGGGAGCAGCCTCTGATGTTTTATTGTCTAGCCGGCTTGCTTCCTAGAATGAAGACCCATTGAGTGGGGTGATTCACACAGAGTAGCTCAAACCTTCAAAGTGTCAGGCCAGCAGGAGGACATTAGCACTTCAGGGTTTGGTTGGGTGTGGCAGTGACACCACAAAGGCCTTTTGCAGGACGTCAGCTTATTGGTCAAATGTGTTAGGGAGGTGGTGACCTCAGAGAGAGATGCTGACATCAGAGAGAGATGCTGACATGAGGGCCAGGGAAACCTCAGAGACCCCTCTGGCTTTGCTTCAGCAAGTCTCCTCCTTGAGGTCTCTCTTTGAGGAAAGTAAGTGCCTCGGAGAGGTTTGTATCCTGTTCAGTCTGATCCACCTGGTGCCAGCTGAATTCTAAGCATGGAAAACACTAGTTCAAGGTGGCAGAATTTTATTCCCTCCCTGTGATTTTGTCCCGTAGAATCACTGGGGACATTAGTGTTTGTCCTTTTCATTTTACCTTTTCCTCCCTCCCGCCTTCCTTTCTCTTTATCTCTTACTTCTTTTGTCCTTTCTCCTGTTCCCCTCCCACCACCGGGAGTGGTTTGTGTGTCTGTTTGTGTTTGTGTGTTGCTGGGGGTGCTCTTCACCTCCCTTTGTGGGGAGTTCATCCAAACCTGTGTGGTTGAAATAGTGCTTGGACTCCACTGACACTAGATGCTGCCATCGTGTGGATTAGCATTGGTGTCTGGGATGACTTGGGGCAAGATCTCAACCTCCCCGGAACCCACTTCACTGCTGGCAGAATCCCTCCTGCCACCCCTGCTAGAGCCGCCTCCCTGGCCAACCTGGGTGGGGGTGGAGAAGAGGGTTCTGATAACTTGAGCTGTCGTTTGGTGGTGGAACATCTGTCAAGGGCACTGAGAGGGAGGTAGCAGCAGCTCACCCTTCAAGGAGGGGATTTGGCACTGGACGTTACTAGAAAGGACAAGAAGACTCCATTCTGGGGTTCAGGAGGTGAATTCATCCCTCAGCGGTGGGCAGGTGCTGAGTGGAAATACTGCTGGTTCCCGGTGCCCTTAATTCCCCCTGATTCCTCGGGGCGTTTGAGTCTCTGACAGGTTCTCGTTCCCTTGCAGGAGGAGGACGTCACGGCCAAAGTGATGCACCCGCATCATCCGCCACTTGCGCCAGGTGCCTGAGACACTGCATGGGTTGTTCCTCTGAGTCTTTCAGCAACTCCCGCTCCCTGCTGCAGGTACTGCTCTGGCTCACTGTAAATGGGGAACTAGTGGAAGGGGAAATGGAGCCCCCTGGCACTCACTAAAAGGGAAAGTGGTGGATTCTCCATCTCTTGATGTCATTGAATGAAGACTAGATGCCTTTCTGGAATGTGTGTGCCCAAAAAGTAACTATTGTACTATACAGGAGGCCTATGATATGCAGGGGCTTAGATGAGATGCTCTAAAGGTCTCTTGTGGCCATAAAGTCTACAAATTTTGGAAACACTGAGTGTAGTATTGGGAGCAGCCTGTGATGTTTTACTGTCTAGCCGGCTTGCTTCCTAGAATGAAGACGCATTGAGTGGGGTGATCCACAGAGAGTACCTGTGTCAAGGCTGTATCCCCACTTTGAAGTTTAGGGTACAAATGTAGGGGCCTGCATGAAAACTTCTAAGCTTAACCACCATCCCAAGGCTAATTTCCTCCCCTGGGTAGCCTTGAGAAACCTTTCACCAATTCCCTGGTGAATACAGATCCAACCCCCTTGGATCTTAAAACAAGGAGAAATTAACCATCCCCCCTCCTTCCTCCCACCAACTCCTGGTGAATCAAGATCCAAACTCCTTGGATCTTAAAACAAGGAAAAATCAATCAGGTTCTTATAAATAAGGCTTTTAATTAAAGAAAAAGGTAAAAATCATCTCTGTAAAATCAGTATGGAAATTAACCTTACAGGGTAATCAAACTTAAAGAGCTCAGAGGACTCCCCTCTAGTCTTAGGTTCAAAGTACAGCAAACAAAGATAAACACTCTAGTAAAAGGTACATTTACAAGTTGAGAAAACAAAGGAAAACTAACACGCCTTGTTTGAAATAGGAGAGACTTGTTTAGAAAGATGTGGAGAACCTGGATTGATGTCTGGTCCCTCTCAGTCCCGAGGGCGAACACCCACACAAACAAAGAACACAAACAAAAGCCTTCCCCTCCCCAAGATTTGAAAGTATCTTGTCCCCTTATTGGTCCTTTAGGTCAGATGCCAGCCAGGTTACCTGAGCTTCTTAACCCTTTACAGGGAAAAGGATTTTGGAGTCTCTGGCCAGGAGGGATTTTATAGTACTGTACACAGGACAGCTGTTACCCTTCCCTTTATAGTTATGACAACCTCAAACCTTCAAAGTGTCAGGCCAGCAGCAGGACATTAGCACTTCAGGGTTTGGTTGGGTGTGGCAGTGACATCACAAAGGCCTTTTGCAGGATGTCAGCTTATTGGTCAAATGTGTTAGGGAGGTGGTGACCTCAGAGAGAGATGCTGACATCAGCCTGGCAGGACAGGAGCACAGGGCCAGGGAAACCTCAGAGACCCCTGTGGCTTTGCTTCAGCAAGTCTCCTTCTCGAGGTCTCTCTTTGAGGACTGAGAGAGTATTAGGGTTCACGTACGTGAGTGCGTGCAGGAGCCTCTTTCGAGTTTTCTCCTTTCCTTTTACTGATTTTACTAGAAAACAGACGTTCCTGTTTAGAAGGTAAGAGCCTCCAAGAGGTTTTGGCAGCTGCTCAGTCTGATCCATCTGGTGCCAGCTGAATTCTAGGCATGGAAAACAGTAGTTTAAGATGGCAGAATTTTATTCCATCCCTTGGATTTTGTGCCGTAGAATCACTGGGGACATTAGGGTTTGTCCTTTTTGTTTTACCTTTTCCTCCATCCCTCCTTCCTTTCTCTTCATCTCTTATTTCTTTTGTCCTTTCTCCTGTTCCCCTCCCACCACCAGGAGTGGTGTGTGTGTGTGTGTTGCTGGGGGTGCTCTTCACCTCCCCTTGTGGGAAGTTGATCCAAAACTGTGGGGTTGAAATAGTGCTTGAACTCCAATGACACTAGATGCTGCCATCCTGTGGCTTAGCATTAGTGTCTGGCATGACTTGGGTCAAGATCTCAACTTCCCCGCAACCCACTTAACTGCTGCCAGAATCCCTCCTGCCCCCCCTGCTAGAGCCGCCTCCCTGGCCAACCTGGGTGGGGGTGGAGAACAGTGTTTTTTTCATACATTCATAGATTATCGGACTGGAAGGGACCTCGAGAGGTCATCGAGTCCAGTCCCCTGCCCGCGTGGCAGGACCAAATACCATCTAGACCATCCCTGATAGACATTTATCTAACCTACTCTTAAATATCTCAAGAGATGGAGATTCCACAACCTCCCTCGGCAATTTATTCCAGTGTTTAACCACCCTGACAGTTAGGAACTTTTTCCTAATGTCCAACCTAGACCTCCCTTGCTGCACTTTAAACCCATTGCTTCTGGTTCTATCCTTAGAGGCTAAGGTGAACAAGTTTTCTCCCTCCTCCTTATGACACCCTTTTAAATACCTGAAAACTGCTATCATGTCTCCTCTCAGTCTTCTCTTTTCCAAACTAAACAAAGCCAATTCTTTCAGCCTTCCTTCATAGGTCATGTTCTCAAGACCTTTAATCATTCTTGTTGCTCTTCTCTGGACCCTTTCCAATTTCTCCACATCTTTTTTAAAATGCGGTGCCCAGAACTGGACACAATACTCCAGCTGAGGCCTAACCAGAGCAGAGTAGAGCGGAAGAATGACTTCTCGTGTCTTGCTCACAACACACCTGTTAATACATCCCAGAATCAGGTTTGCTTTTTTTGCAACAGCATCACACTGTTGACTCATATTTAGCTTGTGGTCCACTATAACCCCTAGATCCCTTTCTGCCGTACTCCTTCCTAGACAGTCTCTTCCCATTCTGTATGTGTGAAACTGATTGTTCCTTCCTAAGTGGAGCACTTTGCATTTGTCTTTGTTAAACTTCATCCTGTTTAACTCAGACCATTTCTCCAATTTGTCCAGATCATTTTGAATTATGACCCTGTCCTCCAAAGCAGTTGCAATCCCTCCCAGTTTGGTATCATCCGCAAACTTAATAAGCGTACTTTCTATGCCAATATCTAAGTCGTTGATGAAGATATTGAACAGCGCCGGTCCCAAAACAGACCCCTGCGATACCCCACTCGTTATGGCTTTCCAGCAGGATTGGGAACTATTAATAACAACTCTCTGAGTACGGTTATCCAGCCAGTTATGCACCCACCTTATAGTAGCCCCATCTAAATTGTATTTGCCTAGTTTATCAATAAGAATATCATGCGAGACCGTATCAAATGCCTTACTAAAGTCTAGGTATACCACATCCACAGCCTCACCCTTATCCACAAGGCTCGTTATCCTATCAAAGAAAGCTATCAGATTGGTTTGACATGATTTGTTCTTCACAAATCCATGCTGGCTGTTCCCTATCACCTTACCACCTTCCAAGTGTTTGCAGATGATTTCCTTAATTACTTGCTCCATTATCTTCCCTGGCACAGAAGTTAAACTCACTGGGGTCTGTAGTTTCCTGGGTTGTTTTTATTTCCCTTTTTATAGATGGGCACTATATTTGCCCTTTTCCAGTCTTCTGGAATCTCTCCCGTCTCCCATGATTTTCCAAAGATAATAGCTAGAGGCTCAGATACCTCCTCTATTAGCTCCTTGAGTATTCTAGGATGCATTTCATCAGGCCCGGGTGACTTGCAGGCATCTAACTTTTCTAAGTGATTTTTAACTTGTTCTTTTTTTATTTTATCTGCTAAACCTACCCCCTTCCCATTAGCATTCACTATGTTAGGCATTCCTTCAGACTTCTCGGTGAAGACCGAAACAAAGAAGTCATTAAGCATCTCCGCCATTTCCAAGTTTCCTGTTACTGTTTCTCCCTCTTCACTAAGCAGTGGGCCTACCCTGTCTTTGGTCTTCCTCTTGCTTCTAATGTATTGATAAAAAGTCTTCTTGTTTCCCTTTATTCCCGTAGCTAGTTTGAGCTCATTTTGTGCCTTTGCCTTTCTAATCTTGCCCCTGCATTCCTGTGTTGTTTGCCTATATTCATCCTTTGTAATCTGTCCCAGTTTCCATTTTTTATATGACTCCTTTTTATTTTTTAGATCATGCAAGATCTCATGGTTAAGCCAAGGTGGTCTTTTGCCACATTTTCTCTCTTTCCTAACCAGCGGAATAGCTTGCTTTTGGGCCCTTAATAGTGTCCCTTTGAAAAACTGCCAACTCTCCTCAGTTGTTTTTCCCCTCAGTCTTGATTCCCATGGGACCTTACCTATCAGCTCTCTGAGCTTACCAAAATCTGCCTTCCTGAAATCCATTGTCTCTATTTTGCTGTTCTCCCTTCTACCCTTCCTTAGAATTGCAAACTCTATGATTTCATGATCACTTTCACCCAGGCTGCCTTCTACTTTCAAATTCTCAACGAGTTCCTCCCTATTTGTTAAAATCAAGTCTAGAACAGCTTCCCCCCAGTAGCTTTTTCAACCTTCTGAAATAAAAAGTTGTCTCCAATGCAGTCCAGGAATTTGTTGGATAGTCTGTGCCCCGCTGTGTTATTTTCCCAACATATAGCCGGATAGTTGAAGTCCCCCATCACCACCAAATCTTGGGCTTTGGATGATTTTGTTAGTTGCTTAAAAAAAGCCTCATCCACCTCTTCCACCTGGTTAGGTGGCCTGTAGTAGACTCCTAGCATGACATCTCCCTTGTTTTTTACCCCTTTTAGCCTAACCCAGAGACTCTCAACACTTCCGTCTCCTATGTCCATCTCTACCTCAGTCCAAGTGTGTACATTTTTAATATACAAGGCAACACCTCCTCCCTTTTTCCCCTGTCTATCCTTCCTGAGCAAGCTGTACCCATCCACACCAACATTCCAATCACGTGTATTATCCCACCAAGTTTCAGTGATGCCAACAATGTCATAGTTGTATTTATTTATTAGCACTTCCAGTTCTTCCTGCTTATTCCCCATACTTCTCGCATTTGTATATAGGCATCTAAGATACTGGTTTGATCTTTCCTCCCAGTTTTGTCCTGACCCTCCTTTCTCTCTGACAATATAGCCCACACTCCCTCTCGTTTTTGACCCATCTCCCCGGTCTCCATGTTCCCCACTTACCTGTGGGCTTTGCTCACCTGTCCCCGTCGAACCTAGTTTAAAGCCCTCCTCACTAGGTTAGCCAGTCTGTGTCCAAAGGTACTAATAACTTGAGCTGTGGTTTGGAGGTGGAACAGCTGTCAAGGGCACTGAGGGGGAGATAGCAGGAGCTCATCCTTCAAGGAGGGGGGTTGGCACTGGAGGTTACTAGAAAGGACAAGAAGACTCCATTCTGGGGTTCAGGAGGTGAATTTATCCCTCAGTGGTGGGCAGGTGATGGGTGGAAGTAGTGCTGGTTCCAGGTGCCCTTAATTCCCGCTGATTCCTCGGGGCGTTTGAGTCTCTGACAGGTTCTCGTTCCCTTGCAGCAGGAGGACGTCACGGCCAAAAGTGATGCACCAGCTCCGCATCATCCGGCACTTGCGCCAGATTCCTGAGACACTGCAGGGGCTGTGCCTCTGAGGCCATCAGTAACTCCCGCTCCCTGCTGCAGGTACTGCTCTGGCTCACTGTAAATGGGGAGCTAGTGGAAGGGGAAATGGAGCCCCCTGGCACTCACTAAAAGGGAAAGTGGTGGATTCTCCATCTCTTTATGTCATTGAAGGAAGACTAGATGCCTTTCTGGAATGTGTGTGCCCAAAAAGTAACTATTGTACTATACAGCAAGCCTATGGTATGCAAGGGGTTAGATGAGATGCTCTAAAGGTCTCTTGTGGCCATAAAGTCTACAAATTTTGGAAACACTGAGTGTAGTATTGGGAGCAGCCTCTGATGTTTTACTGTCTAGCCGGCTTGCTTCCTAGAATGAAGACGCATTGAGTGGGGTGATCCACACAGAGTAGCTCAAACCTTCAAAGTGTCAGGCCAGCAGCAGGACATTAGCACTTCCGGGGATGGGTGGGTGTGGCAGTGACATCACAAAGGCCTTTTCAGTACCTCAGCCTTTTGGTCAAAGGTGTTAGGGAGGTGGTGACCTCCGAGAGAGATGCTGACATCAGCCAGGCAGGACAGGGGCTTAGGGCCAGGGAAACCTCAGAGACCCCTGTGACTTTCATAGAATCATAGAATCATAGAATATCAGGGTTGGAAGGGACCTCAAGAGGTCATCTACTCCAACCCCGTCCTCAAAGCAGGACCAATTCCCAACTAAATCATCCCAGCCAGGGCTTTGTCAAGCCGGGCCTTAAAAACCTCCAAGGAAGGAGACTCCACCACCTCCCTAGTTAACGCATTCCAGTGCTTCACCACCCTCCTAGTGAAATAGTGTTTCCTAATATCCAACCTGGACCTCCCCCACTGCAACTTGAGACCATTGCTCCTTGTTCTGTCATCTGCCACCACTGAGAACAACCGAGCTCCATCCTCTTTGGAACCCCCCTTCACGTAGTTGAAGGCTGCTATCAAATCCCCCCTCATTCTTCTCTTCTGGAGACTAAACAATCCCAGTTCCCTCAGCCTCTCCTCATAAGTCATGTGCTCCAGACCCCTAATCATTTTTGTTGCTCTCCACTGGACTCTTTCCAATTTTTCCACATCCTTCTTGTAGTGTGGGGCCTGTCGGAGAAAAACAGAGTTCTCACTATTTGTTTAGGTACAGCAAGTCAGATGCTTTATTAACTCTCACAATTGCCCAGAGGGAGAGAGCTAAGCAGGTCTCTCCCAGGTAACTAATTACAGCAAGCATTTATACCTTTCATTACAGAAATAACGAGGGACAGCTGCGTTTTGTTTATACATAGGCCATCTTGATATCTCGTTTCTTCACTTGTTTTGACTCTTGCCAACATACAATATTTTCTATACCTTATCTACACAAGGTCTTCTACACCTTATCTATACCAGGTCATAATGACTTCTTACACAGTTCTTTCTCACCCGCCTCACACATTCCTCGCTTCTACAAATCTCGCGTTATTAGGGTTACAGTTAGCCTAACTCTTGCTAACGAACTGTCATGCATTGCATCCCCTTCCTGTGAGCTCTTTCTCTGCTTCCACAGGCCCAAAACTGGACACAGTATTCCAGATGAGGCCTCACCAATGTCGAATAAAGGGGAACGATCACGTTCCTCGATCTGCTGGCAATGCCCCTACTTATACAGCCCAAAATGCCGTTAGCCTTCTTGGCAACAAGAGCACACTGTTGACTCATATCCAGCTTCTCGTCCACTGTGACCCCTAGGTCCTTTTCTGCAGAACTGCTACCTAGCCATTCGGTCCCTAGTCTGTAGCAGTGCATGGGATTCTTCCGTCCTAAGTGCAGGACTCTGCACTTGTCCTTGTTGAACTTCATCAGGTTTTTTTTGGCCCAATCCTCTAATTTGTCTAGGTCCCTCTGTATCCGATCCCTACCCTCTAGCGTATCTACCACGCCTCCTAGTTTAGTGTCATCTGCAAACTTGCTGAGAGTGCAGTCCACACCATCCTCCAGATCATTAATAAAGATATTAAACAAAACCGGCCCCAGGACCGACCCTTGGGGCACTACTCCGCTTGAAACCGGCTGCCGACTAGACATGGAGCCATTGATCACTACCCGTTGAGCCCGACGATCCAGCCAGCTTTCTATCCACCTTACAGTCCATTCATCCAGCCCATACTTCTTTAACTTGGTGGCAAGAATACTGTGGGAGAGCGTATCAAAAGCTTTGCTAAAGTCAAGGAATAACACATCCACTGCTTTCCCCTCATCCACAGAGCCAGTTATCTCATCATAGAAGGCAATTAGGTTAGTCAGGCACGACTTCCCCTTGGTGAATCCATGCTGACTGTTCCTGATCACTTTCCTCTCCTCTAAGTGTTTCATAATTGATTCCTTGAGGACCTGCTCCATGATTTTTCCAGGGACTGAGGTGAGGCTGACTGGCCTGTAGTTCCCCGGATCCTCCTCCTTCCCTTTTTTAAAGATGGGCACTACATTAGCCTTTTTCCAGTCATCCGGGACCTCCCTCGATCGCCATGAGTTTTCAAAAATAATGGCTAATGGCTGTGCAATCTCATCCGCCAAGTCCTTTAGCACCCTCGGATGCAGCGCATCCAGCCCCATGGAGTTGTGCACGTCCAGTTTTTCTAAATAGTCCCGAACCACTTCTTTCTCCACAGAGGGCTGGTCACCTTCTCCCCATATTGTGCTGCCCAGTGCAGCAGTCTGGGAGCTGACCTTGTTCGTGAAGACAGAGGCAAAAAAAGCATTGAGTACATTAGCTTTTTCCACATCCTCAGTCACTAGGTTGCCTCCCTCATTCAGTAAGGGGCCCACACTTTCCTTGACTTTCTTCTTGTTGCTAACATACCTGAAGAAACCCTTCTTGTTACTCTTAACATCTCTTGCTAGCTGCAACTCCAAGTGTGATTTGGCCTTCCTGATTTCACTCCTGCATGCCTGAGCAATATTTTTATACTCCTCCCTGGTCATTTGTCCAATCTTCCACTTCTTGTAAGCTTCTTTTTTGCGTTTAAGATCAGCAAGGATTTCACTGTTTAGCCAAGCTGGTCGCCTGCCATATTTACTATTCTTTCTACACATCGGGATGGTTTGTTCCTGCAACCGCAATAAGGATTCTTTAAAATACAGCCAGCTCTCCTGGACCCCTTTGCCCTTCATGTTATTCTCCCAGGGGATCCTGCCCATCTGTTCCCTGAGGGAGTCAAAGTCTGCTTTTCTGAAGTCCAGGGTCCGTATTCTGCTGCTCTCCTTTCTTCCTTGTGTCAGGATCCTGAACTCGACCATCTCATGGTCACTGCCTCCCAGGTTCCCATCCACTTTTGCTTCCCCTACTAATTCTTCCCTGTTTGTGAGCAGCAGGTCGAGAAAAGCTCTGCCCCTAGTTGGTTCCTCCAGCACTTGCACCAGGAAATTGTGCCCTACACTTTCCAAAAACTTCCTGGATTGTCTGTGCACCGCTGTATTGCTCTCCTAGCAGATATCAGGGTGATTAAAGTCTCCCATGAGAACCAGGGCCTGCGATCTAGCAACTTCTGCTAGTTGCCAGAAGAAAGCCTCGTCCACCTCATCCCCCTGGTCTGGTGGTCTATACCAGACTCCAACCGTGACATCCCCCTTGTTGCTCACACTTCTCAACTTTATCCAGAGACTCTCAGGTTTTTCTACAGTTTCATACCGGACCTCTGAGCACTCATACTCCTCTCTTACATACAATGCAACTCCCCCACCTTTTCTGCCCTGCCTGTCCTTCCTGAACAGTTTATATCCATCCATGACAGTACTCCAGTCATGTGAGTTATCCCACCAAGTGTCTGTTATTGCTTCAGCAAGTCTCCTTCTCGAGGTCTCTCTTTGAGGACTGAGAGAGTATTAGTGTTCACATGTGTGAGTGCGAGCAGGAGCCTCTTTGGAGTTTTCTCCTTTCCTTTGACGGATTTTACTAGAAAACAGACGTCCCTATTTAGAAGGTAAGAGCCTCCAAGAGGTTTTGGAACCTGCTCAGTCTGATCCATCTGGTGCCAGCTGAATTCTAGGCATGGAAAACACTAGGTTAAGGTGGCAGAATTTTATTCCCTCTGTGGGATTTTGTCCCGTAGAATCACAGGGGACATTAGTGTTTGTCATTTTCGTTTTACCCTTTCCTCCATCCCTCCTTCCTTTCTCTTCATCTCTTACTTCTTTTGTCCTTTCTCCTGTTCACCTGCCACCACCAGGAGTGGTGTGTGTGTGTGTGTGTGTGTGTGTGTGTGTGTGTGTGTGTGTGTGTGTGTGTGTTGCTGGGGGTGCTCTTCACCTCCCCTTGTGGGAAGTTGATCCAAAACTGTGGGGTTGAAATAGTGCTTGAACTCCAATGACACTAGATGCTGCCATCCTGTGGCTTAGCATTAGTGTCTCGGATGACTTGGGCAAGATCTCAACCTCCCCGCAACCCACTTCACTGCTGGCAGAATCCCTCCTGCCCCCCCTGCTAGAGCCGCCTCCCTGCCCAACCTGGGTGGGGGTGGAGAAGAGGGTTCTGATAACTTGAGCTGTGGTTTGGAGGTAGAACAGCTGTCAAGGGTACTGAGGGGGAGGTAGCAGGAGCTCACCCTACAAGGTGGTGGGTTGGCACTGGAGGTTACTAGAAAGGACAAGAAGACTCCATTCTGGGGTTCAGGAGGTGAATTCATCCCTCAGTGGTGGGCAGGTAGTCAGTTTAAATACTGCTGGTTCCAGGTGCCCTTAATTCCCCCTGATTCCTCGGGGCGTTTGAGTCTTTGACAGGTTCTCGTTCCCTTGCAGCAGGAGGAGGTCATGGCCAGAGTGATGCACCAGCTTCTCCTCATCCGGCACTTGTGCCAGGTGCCTTAGACACTGCAGGGGCTGTGCCTCTGAGGCCATCAGCAACTCCCGCTCCCTGCTGCAGGTACTGCTCTGGCTCACTGTAAATGGCGAGCTAGTGGAAGGGGAAATGGAGCCCCCTGGCACTCAGTAAAAGGGAAAGTGGTGGATTCTCCATCTCTTGATGTCATTTCATGAAGACTAGATGCCTTTCTGGAATGTGTGTGCCCAAAAAGTACCTATTGTACTATACAGGAAGCCTATGATATGCAGGGGGTTAGATGAGATGTTCTAAAGGTCTTTTCTGGCCATAAAGTGTAGTAATTTTGGAAACACTGAGTGTAGCATTGGGAGAAGCCTCTGATGCTTTACTGTCTAGCCGGCTTGCTTCCTAGAATGAAGACGCATCGAGTGGTGTGATCCACAGAGAGTAGCTGAAACCTTCAAAGTGTCAGGCCAGCAGCAGGACATTAGCACTTCAGGGGATGGGTGGGTGTGGCAGTGACATCACAAAGGCCTTTTGCAGTGTAGTAGTTCCGGGGTGGGGCTCGTCCCTTCCTGGGGTACCTGGGAGCCAGGCCGCCCCGCTACAAAGCGAATAACAGTCTAGGGCCCAGACCTTTGGGTAGGGGCTGAGCACACAATTAGCAGTTCTTCTTCGAGTGCTTGCTCATATCCATTCCATTAGGTGTGTGCGCGCCGCGTGCATGATCGTCGGAAGATTTTCTACCCTAGCAACACCGGCGGGTCGGCTGTGGAGCCCCCTAGAGTGGCGCCTTCATGGCGCTGAATATATACCCCAGCCGACCCGGCGCCCCCTCAGTTCCTTCTTACCGCCCCTGACGGTCGTTGGAACTGTGGAGCGCTGCTTAGCTGTTCTCCACTCTCCCTAGCTTAGTTTGTTATTCGCAGAACAGGACTTGGGCCATTGGCAGAACATAACAGAGGACCATTCTCATGGCCCATCTCACTGGTCGTTTTGGACCCCGTGGGCGTACCATCAGGCGCAAGGGGCTCCAGTTGCTTCGACCTCTCGCTCCGGTCACTCTGCTAGAAGGGCCCCGGAGTCCACCATCTCTCGGCCTCCGCCAGCGGGCATGGAGGCTTCAGTGTCCGCACCACCTGAAGCCCTGGACTCAAGCGCAGGTGATGCTCCGGCCCAGGAGCAGGGAGACCAGGACCCTCCCTTGGATCCTGTTCCACCGGAGGCATCTTCCTCCTCCTCTCCGGATGAGGCAGTGGCGGGCACATCGTGCACAGGTCCACCTCCAATAGATCTTCGGGCTCACCAGGATCTTCTGCGTAGGATGGCCCATAATATGGACCTGCAGGCGGAGGAGATAGTGGAGGTGCACGACCCCATCGTGAATATCCTCGGAGCGGATGCCCCATCGAGGGTGGCGTTACCCCTTATCCGCACGATACAAGCCAATGCATCTACGATATGGCAGACTCCTGCCTCTATCCCACCCACAGCGAGAGGGGTGGAAAGGAAATACTTTGTCCCGTCTAAAGACTACGGGTACTTGTATACCCACCCCCAGCCGTGTTCACTGGTGGTGGCATCAGTGAACGCAAGGGAGCGCCACGGTCAGCAGGCCGCAGCGCCCAAATCAAAGGAGGCTAAGCGCCTCGATTTATTTGGCCGTAAAGTTTACTCAGCCGGAGGGCTGCAACTTAGAGCGGCTAACCAACAGGCGCTCTTGAGCCGCTATGGCTTTAACTCCTGGAACTCTATGGGGAAGTTCAAGGAGTTGGTTCCCCAAGAGTCCAGGGAGGAGTTTGGAGCCCTGGTAGAGGAGGGTAAGAAGGTGGCTCGGACCTCCTTACAGGCCTCCTTAGACATAGCAGACTCTGCTGCGAGAACCCTGGCCTCAGGTATCGCTATGCGGAGGATCTCCTGGCTCCAGGTTTCGGGTCTGCCTCAGGAACTGCAGCAAACCCTGCAGGATCTACCCTTTGAAGGACAAGGGTTGTTTTCAGAAAAGACGGACTCTCGCTTGCAGAGCCTCAAGGACTCCAGGACGATCATGCGTTCCCTGGGGATGCATGTTGTGGGCCCTCAGCGCAGGCCATTCAGACCGTAGCCTCAGCGCTTCTACCCCCCCCCGCCTCGTCAGAGACAGGACTCGGCCCGGAGGCGAGGGCGAGGTGGTAGACGAAGGTGGACCTGCCCTCAACCCGGTCAGAACCAGGGGCCACCTAGACCACCTTCAGGCCCCAGGCAGAACTTTTGAAGGTGTGGTCGAGGACGGCGCCCCAATCATCCCCCAGGATCCAGCCCCCTCCTTTCGGGATCGCCCTTCCCATTTTCACCGTGCCTGGTCCCTTATAACTTCGGACCGTTGGGTCCTTCGCACGGTGGACAGGGGATATGCTATCCAGTTTTCTTCAATCCCCCCCTCCTCCCCCCCTTCCCCGTCCCTCTTCAGGGACCCTTCTCACGAGCAACTTCTTATACAGGAAGTTTCCACGCTCCTTGCTATGGGGGCCATAGAGGAGGTTCCAGTGGAGTTAAGGGGCAGGGGATGCTATTCCCGTTACTTCCTCATTCCCAAGTCCAAAGGAGGTCTGCGACCCATCTTGGACTTGCGCGGACTCAACAAATTCGTAGTAAAGTTGAAGTTCCGCATGGTCTCTTTGGGGGCCATTATCCCTTCCCTCGATCCTGGAGACTGGTTCGCCGCCCTCGACATGAAAGATGCATACTTTCACATCGCAATTTACCCGCCTCACAGACGCTTCCTGCGGTTCGTGGTAAGCAAGGTGCACTACCAATTTGCAGTCCTTCCCTTCGGCCTATCCTCGGCCCCAAGGGTATTCACGAAATGTATGGCTGTCGTGGCAGCGTACCTTCGTCGGCAAGGGATACAGGTGTTCCCATACCTAGACGACTGGCTGGTACGCGGTCGCACCAAAGAGCAAGTTCGAGCTCACGTCCACATAATAGTGCACACATTCAACAAGTTGGGCGTCCTATTCAACAAGGACAAATCCACTCTAGAACCTACCCAGAGAATAGAATTTATCGGCGCAGTTCTAGACTCCAGGCGTGCACAAGCCATCCTGCCAGACAACCGCTTTTGCACCATCACGAGCCTCATTCAAGGGCTCAAGGCCTTCCCAACTACCACGGTGAGGTCGTGCCTTACCCTGCTGGGTCACATGGCTTCCTGCACGTACGTAACCAGGCATGCCAGACTTCGGCTTCGCCCACTCCAGACCTGGGTGTCATCAATATACCGCCCACATCGGGACAGCCTGAACATGGTGGTCACGGTCCCGAACTCGGTCCTGACCTCCCTCACCTGGTGGCTAGATCACAGTGTGGTTTGCGAGGGGATGCCGTTTCACGCCCCACAACCCTCTCTGCACCTGGTCACAGACGCTTCATCTCTGGGTTGGGGCGCCCATCTCAACGAGCACCATTCCCAGGGCCTGTGGACTGCACCTCAGCTAGCCCTGCACATCAATGTTCGGGAACTGATGGCGGTGCGCCTGGCGTGCCAGGCATTTCTCAATCTCCTACGTGGCCGCTGTGTGTTAGTTCTCATCGACAACACCACGGCCATGTTTTACATCAACAAGCAAGGAGGAGCACGTTCGTCAATTCTATGCCAAGAGGCCATTCGCCTGTGGGACTTCTGCATCGCCCACTCAATCCATCTCACGGCATCGTTCCTCCCTGGAGTCCAGAACACTCTGGCGGACCGACTCAGCAGGTCCTTTCAAACACACGAGTGGTCTATCCGTCCGGACATCATACATTCTGTTTTCCAGAAGTGGGGGTTTCCCCAGATAGACCTGTTTGCATCTCGAGACAACAGGAAGTGCCACGTGTTCTGCTCCCTGCAAGGTCGAGCTCCGGGCTCCCTCTCGGATGCGTTTCTCCTTCCCTGGAAAGACCACCTGTTTTATGCCTTCCCTCCGTTTCCTCTGGTCCACAAGGTACTGCTCAAATTGCGCAGAGACCAGGCACAGGTGATTCTGATCGCCCCAGCGTGGCCGAGACAACATTGGTACACCACGCTGTTGGAGCTCTCGGTTCAGACACCGATCCCGCTTCCATTATGCCCGGATCTCATATCTCAGGACCACGGTCGCCTGCGTCACCCCGACCTGCAATCACTCCACCTCACGGCGTGGCTGCTCCATGGTTCACCCAGGCAGAGCAGCAGTGCTCGCACTCTGTCCAACAGATTCTGCTGAGCAGTAGGAAGCCCTCAACACGGACCACATACTTGGCCAAGTGGAAGCGGTTCTCCTGTTGGTGCGAACAACGAGCCACGTCCCCGTTACAGGCACCTATTCCTCTCATATTGGAATATCTCCTCTCCCTAAAACAGCAAGGGTTGGCGATATCTTCAATTAGAGTTCACCTGGCCGCTATATCGGCCTTTCACCCAGGGGAACTCGCGTCTTCGGTATTCTCTAACCCGATGGTCGTTAGATTCCTCAAGGGCTTAGACCGGATGTACCCACAGCAACGTCAGCCCGTTCCGACGTGGGACCTCAACCTGGTTCTCTCCAAGCTCACAGGCCCTCCATTCGAGCCACTGGCCACCTGTTCACTTCTGTACCTATCCTGGAAGACAGCCTTCCTCGTAGCCATCACCTCAGCAAGGCGCGTTTCTGAACTCAGGGCGCTTACATCTGAGCCCCCTTACACAGTTTTTCATAAGGATAAAGTGCAGCTTCGTCCACATCCTGCCTTTCTCCCTAAGGTGGTTTCTCCTTTTCATATCAACCAGGATATATTTCTCCCGGTCTTTCATCCTAAACCACATGCCACTTGCCAGGATCAACGTTTGCATTCTCTGGACGTGCGCAGGGCCCTGGCCTTCTATATTGACCGCACAAGGCACTTTAGAAAGACGACGCAACTCTTCGTTGCAGTGGCCGACCGAATGAAAGGCTCACCGGTCTCCTCACAACGCCTATCCTCCTGGATTACGTCTTGCATCCGGACTTGCTATGACCTGGCAGGTGTCTCAGCACCGCACCTCACCGCTCACTCCACGAGGGCCCAAGCTTCCTCGACGGCTTTCCTGGCGCAAGTGCCGATCCAGGACATTTGTAGAGCTGCGGTTTGGTCATCAGTCCACACGTTTACAGAGCACTATGCACTAGTGCAGCAGTCCAGGGACGATGCTGCCTTCGGATCAGCGGTTTTGCACACAGCAATGTCTCACTCCGACCCCACCACCTAAGTTGGGCTTGGGAGTCACCTAATGGAATGGATATGAGCAAGCACTCGAAGAAGAAAAGACGGTTACTCACCGTTGTAACTGTTGTTCTTCGAGATGTGTTGCTCATATCCATTCCAAACCCGCCCCCCGTCCCCACTGTCGGAGTAGCCGGCAAGAAGGAACTGAGGGGGCGCCGGGTCGGCTGGGGTATATATTCAGCGCCATGAAGGCGCCACTCTAGGGGGCTCCACAGCCGACCCGCCGGTGTTGCTAGGGTAGAAAATCTTCCGACGATCGTGCACGCGGCGCGCACACACCTAATGGAATGGATATGAGCAACACATCTCGAAGAACAACAGTTACAACGGTGAGTAACCGTCTTTTCGGCGCTCAGGCCTTTGTGCAGGGACTGAGCACACAATCAACAGTTCAGAGCTCAGGCCCTTATGCAGGGACTGAGCACACAATCAACAGTTCAGAGCTCAGGCCCTTATGCAGGGACTGAGCACACAATCAACAGCTCCGGCCCTGGGTCAGGGCGGGGAACAAACCAGTAGTCAGTCAGCGGCCCAGGCCTTGTAGCAGGAGCTGGGTCAGTTTGGGTTAGCCCAGGCCCTAGGTCAGGGCGGGGCAGCAAACCAATCGTCAGTCAGAGGCCCAGGCCCCTTGGACAAGGAGGAGGAGAGACTGCCACCCAGCACGGGGTGGCAGGGGGGAACACAGGCCCACCCACTCCACTGTGTTCCAGCCCGGGGCCCTATCCGCAGCAGTCCGTCTGCCGCGCAGTCAGTGGGGATCCTGACCGCAACACACTGACATGGGTTCGGGGTCTGCTATCCCCGGGCCACTTCCCATCTCCTCCTCCATGGGTACCTGTTCCTCCTGAGTTCCGTCTGCTGGGTCGCAGATCATGGGCTGCTCCGGGCCCCGAGCAGCAGGTAGGTCTGTCACACCCTCTGGGCCCTTGGCGGGGGGAAGCTCAGACCGTTCCTCAGGATACCGGGCTCTCGGCAGGCTCAGGTCCACGGGAGCTCGGGCACCAGCGTTTGTCCTCTCCCGCTGCCGGCCAGCTACTGAGCGCTGTGGCTTGGCCTTTATACTTCCTGTCCCGCCCCTTGACTTCCGGGGGGTGGGGACAGGCCGCGGTGGCCTTGACTTCCTGGGGCGCCTGGGAGCCAGGCCGCCCCGCTACATGCAGTATCTCAGCATATTGGTCAAAGGTGTTAGGGAGGTGGTGACCTCAGAGAGAGATGCTGACATCAGTCAGGGGCGCAGGGACAGGGAAACCTCAGAGACCCCTGTGGCTTTCCTTTAGCAAGTCTCCTTCTCGAGGTCTCTCTTTGAGGACTGAGAGAGTATTAGGGTTCACGTATGTGAGTGAGAGCAGGAGCCTCTTTCGAGTTTTCTCCTTCCCTTTTACTGATTTTACTAGAAAACAGACGTCCCTGTTTAGAAGGTAAGAGCCTCCAAGAGGTTTTTGAACCTGCTCAGTCTGATCCACCTGGTGCCCGTTGAATTCTAGGCATGGAAAACACCATCCCTCCTTCCTTTCTCTTCATCTCTTACTTCTTTTGTCCTTTCTCCTGTTCCCCTCCCACCACCAGGAGTGGTGTGTGTGTGTGTGTGTGTGTGTGTGTGTGTGTGTGTGTGTGTGTTGCTGGGGATGATCTTCACCTCCTCTTGTGGGAAGTTCATCCAAAACTGTGGGGTTGAAATAGTGCTTGGACTCCACAGACACTAGATGCTGCCATCCTGTGGTTTAGCATTAGTGTCTGGGAATCCCTCCTGCCCCCACTGCTAGACCCGCCTCCCAGCCCAACCTTGGTGGGGGTCTAGAAGAGGTTTCTGATGACTTAAGCTGTGGTTTGGAGGTGGAACAGCTGTCAAGGACACTGAGGGGGAGGTAGCAGGAGCTCACCCTAGAAGGAGGGGGATTGGCACTGGAGGTTACTAGAAAGGACAAGAAGACTCCATTCTGGGATTCAGGAGGTGAATTCATCCCTCAGTGTTGGGCAGGTGCTGAGTGGAAATACTGCTGGTTCCAGGTGCCCTTAATTCCCCCTGATTCCTCGGGGCGTTTGAGTCTGACAGGTTCTCATTCCCTTGCAGCAGGAGGGCGTCACGGCCAAAGTGAGGCACCAGCTCCGCATCATCCATCACTTGCGCCAGGTGCCTGAGACACTGCAGGGGTTGTGCCTCTGAGTCCTTCAGCAACTCCCGCTCTCTGTTGCAGGTACTGCTCTGGCTCACTGTAAATGGGGAGCTAGTGGAAGGGGAAATGGAGCCCCCTGGCACTCAGTGAAAGGGAAAGTGGTGGATTCTCCATCTCTTGAAGTCATTGAATGAAACTAGATGCCTTTCTGGAATGTTTGTGCCCAAAAAGTAACTATTGTCCTATACAGGAAGCCTATGATATGCAGGGGGTTAGATGAGATGCTCTAAAGGTCTCTTCTGGCCATAAAGTGTATTAATTTTGGAAACACTGAGTGTAGCATTGGGAGCAGCCTCTAATGTTTTACTGTCTAACCGGCTTGCTTCCTAGAATGAAGACGCATTGAGTGGGGTGATCCACAGAGAGTAGCTCAAACCTCCAAAGTGTCAGACCAGCAGCAGGATATTAGCACTTCAGGGGATGGGTGGGTGTGGCAGTGACATCACAAAGGCCTTTTGCAGGAGCTCAGCCTATTGGTCAAAGTTGTTAGGGAGGTGGTGACCTCAGAGAGAGATGCTCACATCAGCCAGGCAAAACAGGGGCGCAGGGCCAGGGAAACCTCAGAGACCCCTGTGGCTTTGCTTCAGCAAGTCTCCTTCTCGAGCTCTCTTTGAGGACTGAGAGAGTATTAGGGTTCACATATGTGAGTGTGAGCAGGAGCCTCTTTTGAGTTTTCTCCTTTCCTTTTACCCATTTTACTAGAAAACAGAAGTCCCTGTTGAGAAAGTAAGTGCCTCGGAGAGGTTTGTAACCTGTTCAGTCTGATCCACCTGGTGCCATCTGAATTCTAGGCATGCAAAACACTAGTTTAAGGTGGCAGAATTTTATTCCCTCCCTGGGATTTTGTCCCGTAGAATCACTGGGGATATTAGGAAAACAACAAGGAGTCTGGTGGCACCTTAAAGACTAACAGATTTATTTGGGCATAAGCTTTCGTGAGTAAAAACCTCACTTCTTCGGATGCATAGAGTGAAAGTTACAGATGCAGGCATTATATACTGACACATGGAGAGCAGGGAGTTACTTCACAAGTGGAGAACCAGTGTTGACAGGGCCAATTCAAAAATCAGGGTGGATGTAGTCCACTCCAAATAATAGATGAGGAGGTGTCAATTCCAGGAGAGGAAAAGCTGCTTCTGTAGTGAGCCAGCCACTCCCAGTCCCTATTCAAGCCCAGATTAATGGTGTTGAATTTGCAAATGAATTTTAGTTCTGCTGTTTCTCTTTGAAGTCTGTTTCTGAAGTTTTTTTGTTCAATGATAGTGACTTTTAAATCTGTAATAGAATGACCAGGGAGATTGAAGTGTTCACTTACTGGCTTATGTATGTTACCACTCCTGATGTCCGATTTGTGTCCATTTATTCTTTTGCGGAGGGACTGTCCGGTTTGGCCAATGTACATGGGAGAGGGGCATTGCTGGCACATGATGGCATATATGACATTAGTGGATGTGCAGGTGAATGAGTCCCTGATGGTGTGGCTGATGTGGTTGGGTCCTCTGATGCTGTTGCCAGAGTAGATATGGGGACAGAGTAGGCAACGAGGTTTGCTACGGGGATAGGTTCCTGGGTTGGTGTTTCTGTGGTGTGGTGTGTAGTTGCTGGTGAGTATTTGCTTCAGGTTGGGGGGTTGTCTGTAAGCGAGGACTGGCCTGCCTCCCAAGGTCTGTGAGAGTGAGGGATCATTTTCCAGGATAGGTTGTAGATCGTGGATAATGCGCTGGAGAGGTTTTAGCTGGGGGCTGTATGTGATGGCCAGTGGTGTTCTGTTATTGTCCTTGTTGGGCCTGTCCTGTAGTAGGTGATTTCTGGATACCCGTCTTGCTCTGTCAATCTGTTTCCTCACTTCCCCAGGTGGGTATTGTAGTTTTACGAATGCTTGATAAAGATCTTGTAGGTGTTTGTCTCTGTCTGAGGGGTTGGAGCAAATTCGGTTGTATCTTAGGGCTTGGCTGTAGACAATGGATCGTGTGATGTGTCTTGGATGGAAGCCGGAGGCATGTAGGTACGTATAGCGGTCAGTAGGTTTCCGGTAGAGGGTGGTGTTTATGTGACCATCACTTATTTGTACTGTAGTGTCCAGGAAGTGGATCTCTTGTGTGGACTGGTCCAGGCTGAGGTTGATGGTGGGGTGGAAATTGTTGAAGTCCAGGTGGAATTCTTCAAGGGCCTCCTTTCCGTGGGTCCATATGATGAAGATGTCGTCAATGTAGCGCAAGTAGAGGAGGGGCACTAGGGGACGAGAGCTGAGGAAGCGTTGTTCTAAGTCAGCCATAAAAATGTTGGCATACTGTGGGGCCATGCGAGTACCCATAGCAGTGCCACTGACTTGAAGGTATAAGTTGTCCCCAAATCTGAAGTGGTTGTGGGTGAGGACAAAGTCACAAAGCTCAGCCACCAGGCTTGCTGTGGCCTCATCAGGGATACTGTTCCTGACAGCTTGTAGTCCATCCTCATGTAGAATATTGGTATAAAGTGCTTCTACATGCATGGTGGCCAGGATGGTGTTTCCAGGAAGAACATCAATGCATTGTAGTTTCCTCAGGAAGTTGGTGGTGTCTCGAAGATAGCTGGGAGTGCTGGTAGCATAGGGCCTGAGGAGAGAGGCCAAATAGCCAGATAATCCTGCCGTCAGAGTGCCAATGCCTGAGATGATGGGGCGTCCAGGGTTTCCGGGTTTATGGATCTTGGGTAGCAGATAGAATACCCCTGGTCGGGGTTCTGGGGGTGTGTCCATGTAGATTTGTTCCCGTACTGTAGCTGGGAGTTTCTTGAGCAGATGGTGTAGTTTCTTTTGGTATTCCTCAGTGGGATCAGAGGATAGTGGCCTGTAGAATGTGGTCTTGGAGAGTTGCCTGGCAGCCTCCTGTTCATAATCTGACCTGTTCATTATGACTACAGCACCTCCTTTGTCAGCCCCTTTGATGATAATGTCAGAGTTGTTTCTGAGGCTGTGGATGGCATTGCGTTCTGTACGGCTGAGGTTATGGGACAAGTGATGTTGTTTGTCCACAATTTCAGCCTGTGCACGTCTGCGGAAACACTCTATGTAGAGGTCCAGTCTGTCATTTCGACCGTCAGGAGGAGTCCACGCAGAATTCTTCTTTTTGTAGTGTTGGTAGGAGGGTTCCTGTGGGTCAGTGCACTGTTCAGTGGTGCGTTGAAAATATTCCTTGAGTCGGAGACGAGGAAAGTAGGCTTCCAGATCACTGCAGAACTGTATCATGTTCGTGGGGACGGTGGGACAGAAAGAGAGTCCCCGAGATAGGACAGACTCTTCTGCTGGGCTAAGCGTGTGGTTGGAAAGATTGACAATGTTGTTAGATGAGTTGAGGGTACCATTGTTATAGCCCCTAGTGGCAGGTATTAGTTTAGATAACTTACAGTCCTTTTTCCTCTGTAGAGAAGTGAAGTGTGCATTGTAAATGGCTTGTCTCATTTTTGTAAAGTCCAGCCACGTGGAAGTTTGTGTAGAAGGCTGGTATTGTATGAGAGTCTCCAGTTCTGAGAGCTCATTCTTGATCTTCTCCTGTCTGCTGTACAGGATGCTGATCAGGTGGTTCCTCAGTTTCTTTGAGAGAGTGTGTGGCACAATCTCTCACCATACTCAGTGTAGTATGTTGATTGCAATGGATTTTTTACCTTCAGTCCTTTTGGTATGATGTCCATCTGTTTGCATTTGGAGAGGAAGATGATGTCTGTCTGTATCTGTGCAAGTTTTTTGTTGAGGTTGATGGATTTCCACTCCATACGGCTAAATTTAGTGCCTTGCATGGTGTCAAGTATCAGGGGGTAGCCATGTTAGTCTGTATCTACAAAAACAACAAGGAGTCTGGTGGCACCTTAAAGACTAACAGATTTATTTGGGCATAAGCTTTCGTGAGTAAAAACCTCACTTCTTCGGATGCATAGAGTGAAAGTTACAGATGCAGGCATTATATACTGACACATGGAGAGCAGGGAGTTACTTCACAAGTGGAGAACCAGTGTTGACAGGGCCAATTCAAAAATCAGGGTGGATGTAGTCCACTCCCAATAATAGATGAGGAGGTGTCAATTCCAGGAGAGGAAAAGCTGCTTCTGTAGTGAGCCAGCCACTCCCAGTCCCTATTCAAGCCCAGATTAATGGTGTTGAATTTGCAAATGAATTTTAGTTCTGCTGTTTCTCTTTGAAGTCTGTTTCTGAAGTTTTTTTTGTTCAATGATAGTGACTTTTAAATCTGTAATAGAATGACCAGGGAGATTGAAGTGTTCACATACTGGCTTATGTATGTTACCATTCCTGATGTCCGACATGGGGACATTAGGGTTTGTCCTTTTCCTTTTCCCTTTTCCTCCATCCCTCCTTCCTTTCTCTTCATCTCTTACTTCTTTTGTCCTTTCTCTTGTTCCCCTCACACCACCAGGAGTGGTGTGTGTGTGTGTGTGTGTGGTGCTGATGGTTCTCTTCTCCTCCCCTTGTGGGGAGTTGATCCAAAACTGTGGGGTTGAAATAGTGCTTGGACCCCACTGACAGTAGATGCTGCCATTGTGTGACTTAGCATTAGTGTCTGGGATGACTTGGGTCAAGATCTCAACCTCCCTGCAACCTACTTCACTGCTGTCAGAATCCCTCCTGCACACCCTGTTAGAGCCGCCTCCCAGCCCAACCTGTGTCGGGGTGGAGAAGAGGGTTCTGATGACTTGAGCTGTGGTTTGGAGGTGGAATATCTGTGAAGGGCACTGAGCAGGAGGTAGCAGGAGCTCACCCTACAAGGAGGGGGGTTGGCTCTGGAGGTTTCTAGAAAGGACAAGAAGACTCCATTTTGGGGTTCAGGAGGTGAATTCATCTCTCATTGATGGGCAGGTGCTGGGTGGAAATACTGCTGGTTCCAGGTTCCCTTAATTCCCCCTGATTCCTCGGGGCGTTTGAGTCTCTGACAGGTTCTCGTTCCCTTGCAGCAGGAGGACGTCACGGCCAAAATGATGCACCAGCTCCGCATCATCCTGCACTTACGCCACGTGCCTGAGACACTGCAGGGGCTGCGCCTCTGAGGCCTTCAGGAACTCCCGCTCCCTGCTGCAGGTACTGCTCTGGCTCACTGTAAATGGCGAGCTAGTGGAAGGGGAAATGGAGCCCCCTGGCACTCACTAAAAGGGAAAGTGATGGATTCTCCATCTCTTAATGTCATTTAATTTAGACTAGATACCTTTCTGGAATGTTTGTACCCAAAAAGTAACTATTGTACTATACAGGAAGCCCATGATATGCAGGGGCTTAGATTAGATGCTCTAAAGGTCTCTTCTGGCCATAAAGTGTAGTAATTTTGGAAACACGGAGTGTAGCATTGGGAGCAGCCTCTGATGTTTTATTGTCTAGCCGGCTTGCTTCCTAGAATGAAGACCCATTGAGTGGGGTGATTCACACAGAGTAGCTCAAACCTTCAAAGTGTCAGGCCAGCAGCAGGACATTAGCACTTCAGGGTTTGGTTGGGTGTGGCAGTGACATCACAAAGGCCTTTTGCAGGACGTCAGCTTATTGGTCAAATGTGTTAGGGAGGTGGTGACCTCAGAGAGAGATGCTGACATCAGAGAGAGATGCTGACATGAGGGCCAGGGAAACCTCAGAGACCCCTCTGGCTTTGCTTCAGCAAGTCTCCTCCTTGAGGTCTCTCTTTGAGGAAAGTAAGTGCCTCGGAGAGGTTTGTATCCTGTTCAGTCTGATCCACCTGGTGCCAGCTGAATTCTAAGCATGGAAAACACTAGTTCAAGCTGGCAGAATTTTATTCCCTCCCTGTGATTTTGTCCCGTAGAATCACCGGGGACATTAGTGTTTGTCCTTTTCGTTTTACCTTTTCCTCCCTCCCTCCTTCCTTTCTCTTCATCTCTTACTTCTTTTGTCCTTTCTCCTGTTCCCCTCCCACCACCGGGAGTGGTTTGTGTGTGTGTGTTTGTGTGTGTGTTGCTGGGAGTGCTCTTCACCTCCCCTTGTGGGGAGTTCATCCAAAACTGTATGGTTGAAATAGTGCTTGGACTCCACTGACACTAGATGCTGCCATCGTGTGGTTTAGCATTAGTGTCTGGGATGACTTGGGGCAAGATCTCAACCTCCCCGCAACCCACTTCACTGCTGCCAGAATCCCACCTGCCCCCCCTGCTAGAGCCGCCTCCCTGCCCAACCTGGGTGGGGGTGGAGAAGAGGGTTCTGATAACTTGAGCTGTGGTTTGGAGGTGGAACAGCTGTCAAGGGCACTGAGGGGGAGGTAGCAGGAGCTCTCCCTACAAGGACGGGGGTTGGCACTGGAGATTACTAGAAAGGAGAAGACGACTCCATTCTGGGGTTCAGGAGGTGAATTCATCCCTCAGTGGTGGGCAGGTGCTGGGTGTAAATACTGCTGGTTCCAGGTGTTCTTAATTGCCCCTGATTCCTCGGGGCATTTGAGTTTCTGACAGGTTCTCGTTCCCTTGCAGGAGGAGGACGTCACCGCCAAAGTGATGCACCCGCATCATCCGCCACTTGCGCCAGGTGCCTGAGACACTGCAGGGGCTGCGCCTCTGAGGCCTTCAGCAACTCCCGCTCCCTGCTGCAGGTACTGCTCTGTCTCCCTGTAAATGGGGAGCTAGTGGAAGGGGAAATGGAGCCCCCTGGCACTCACTAAAAGGGAAAGTGGTGGATTCTCCATCTCTTGATGTCATTGAATGAAGACTAGATGCCTTTCTGGAATGTGTGTGCCCAAAAAGTAACTATTGTACTATACAGGAGGCCTATGATATGGAGGGGGTTAGATGAGATGCTCTAAAAGTCTCTTCTGGCCATAAAGTGTAGTAATTTTGGAAACACTGAGTGTAGCATTGGGAGCAGCCTCTGATGCTTTACTGTCTAGCCGGCTTGCTTCCTAGAATGAAGACGCATCGAGTGGGGTGATCCTCAGAGAGTAGCTGAAACCTTCAAAGTGTCAGGCCAGCAGCAGGACATTAGCACTTCAGGGGATGAGTGGGTGTGGCAGTGACATCACAAAGGCCTTTTGCAATGTAGTAGTTCCGGGGTGGGGCTCGTCCCTTCCGGCCAGTCCTCCTCAGGATACCGGGCTCTCGGCAGGCTCAGGTCCGCGGGAGCTCGGGCACCAGCGTCTGTCCTCTCCCGCTGCCGGCCAGCTACTGAGCGCTGTGGCTTGGCCTTTATACTTCCTGTCCCGCCCCTTGACTTCCGGGGGGTGGGGACAGGCCGCGGTGGCCTTGACTTCCTGGGGCACCTGGGAGCAAGGCCGCCCCGCTACATGCAGTATCTCAGCGTATTGGTCAAAGGTGTTAGGGAGGTGGTGACCTCAGAGAGAGATGCTGACATCAGTCAGGCAGGACAGGGGCGCAGGGCCAGGGAAACCTCAGAGACCCCTGTGGCTTTGCTTTAGCAAGTCTCCTTTTCGAGGTCTCTCTTTGAGGACTGAGAGAGTATTAGGGTTCACGTATGTGAGTGCGAGCAGGAGCCTCTTTCGAGTTTTCTCCTTTCCTTTTACTGATTTTACTCGAAAACAGACGTCCCTGTTTAGAAGGTAAGAGCCTCCGAGAGGTTTTTGAACCTTCTCAGTCTGATCCACCTGGTGCCCGTTGAATTCTAGGCATGGAAAACACTAGTTCAAGGTGACAGAATTTTGTAGTCCACACGGGATTTTGTCCCGTTGAATCACTGGGGACATTAGGGTTTGTCCTTTTCGTTTTACCTTTTCCACCATCCCTCCTTCCTTTCTCTTCATCTCTTACTTCTTTTGTCCTTTCTCCTGTTCCCCTGCCACCACCAGGAGTGGTGTGTGTGTGTGTGTGTGTGTGTGTGTGTGTGTGTGTGTGTGTGCGTGTTGCTGGGGGTGATCTTCACCTCCTATTGTGGGAAGTTCATCCAAAACTGTGGGGTTGAAATAGTGCTTGGACTCCACTGACACAAGATGCTGCCATCCTGTGGCTTAGCATTAGTGTCTGGGATGACTTGGGGAAGATCTCAACTTCCCCTCAACCCACTTCACTTCTGGCAGAATCCCTCCTGCCCCCCCGCTAGAGCAGCCTCCCTGGCCAACCTGGTTGGGGGTGCAGAAGAGGGTTCTGATAACTTGAGGTTTGGTTTGGAGGTGGAACAGCTGTGAAGAACACTGAGGGGGAGGTAGCAGGAGCTCACCCTACAAGGAGGGGGGTTGGCACTGCAGGATACTAGAAAGGAGAAGACGACTCCATTCTGGGGTTCAGGAGGTGAATTCATCCCTGAGCGGTGGGCAGGTGCTGGGTGGAAATACTACTGGTTCCAGGTGCCCTTAATTCCCCCTGATTCCTCGGGGCGTTTGAGTCTCTGACAGGTTCTCGTTCCCTTGCAGCAGGAAGACGTCACGGCCAAAGGGATGCACCAGCTCGGAATCATCCGGCACTTGCGCCAGGTGCCTGAGACACTGAAGGGGCTGTTCCTCTGAGGCCTTCAGCAACTCCCGCTCCCTGCTGCAGGTACTGCTCTGGCTCACTGTAAATGGGGAGCTAGTGGAAGGGGAAATTGAGCCCCCTGGCATTCACTAAAAGGGAAAGTGTTGGATTCTCCATCTCTTAGGCCTTGTCTACACTACGAGAGTAGTTCGATTTTACTTGCATCGAATTTTTGTAATCGATATTGCAAAGTCGAACGTGTGTGTCCACACTAAGGACAGTAATTCGACTTTGTGCGTCCACACTAACGGTGATAGCGTCGACATTCGAAGCGGTGCACTGTGGTCAGCTATCCCACAGTTCCCGCAGTCCCCTCTGCCCATTGGAATTCTGGGTGTAGCCGGCAATGCCTTCTGGGTAACAAAATGAGTCGAGGGTGCTTTTGGGAAACTGTCGTCATCCGTCCATCACTCCCGCCCTCCCTCCCTGAAAGCGCCGGCGGGAAAACAGTTTGCGCGCTTTTCCAGTCATTGACAGCGCGGACGCCACTGTACTCCGAGCATGGAGCCCGCTGCGACCATCGCTGCAGTTGTGGCCGCTCTCAACGTCTCGCAGCTTATCATAAAGGTTTCCCTGAGGCAGATGCAGAAAAGTCAGGCGAGGAGGCTACGGCACCGCGGTGATGTCCTGAAGTCTGAGAGTAGCACAGACCTGTCAGAAAGCAGGCGACCCAGCGCCGAGGACATCACAGTGGCAATGGGTCATGTTGATGCCGTGGAACGGCGATTCTGGGCACGGGAAACAAGCACTGAGTGGTGGGACCGCATAGTGCTGCAGGTCTGGGATGAATCCCAGTGGCTGCGAAACTTTCGCATGCGGAAGGGAACTTTCCTGGAACTTTGTGAGTTGCTGTCCCCTGCCCTGAAGCGCAGTGACACCCGGTTGCGAGCTGCACTGAGTGTACAGAAGCGAGTGGCCATAGCCCTCTGGAAGCTTGCAACGCCAGACAGCTACCGGTCAGTCGCGAACCAGTTTGGGGTGGGCAAATCTACCGTGGGGGTTGTTGTGATGCAAGTAGCCAAGGCAATCGTTGATGTACTGCTGCCAAAGGTAGTGACCCTGGGAAACGTGGAGGCGATCATAGATGGCTTCGCAGCGATGGGATTCCCAAACTGCGGTGGGGCCATAGATGGAACTCACATCCCTATCCTGGCACCGGACCACCAGGCCACCCAGTACATTAACCGAAAGGGCTACTTTTCCATGGTGCTGCAAGCACTGGTGGACCACAGGGGACGTTTTACCAACATCTACGTGGGATGGCCGGGCAAGGTTCATGACGCTCGTGTTTTCAGGAACTCTGGTCTGTTTAGACGGCTGCAACAAGGTATTTACTTCCCGGACCACAAAATAACTGTTGGGGATGTGGAGATGCCTATAGTCATCCTCGGGGACCCAGCCTACCCACTAATGCCCTGGCTCATGAAGCCCTATACTGGCGCCCTGGACACTGAAAAAGAACTCTTCAACTACCGGCTGAGCAAGTGCAGAATGGTGGTGGAGTGTGCTTTTGGCCGTCTCAAGGGGAGATGGAGAAGCTTACTGACTCGCTGTGATCTCAGCGAAACCAATATCCCCATTGTTATAGCAGCTTGCTGTGTGCTCCACAATCTCTGTGAGAGCAAGGGGGAGACCTTTATGGCGGGGTGGGAGGTTGAGGAAAATAGCCTGGCTGGTGATTACTCACAGCCAGACAGCCGGGCGATTAGAAGAGACCAGCGGGAAGCGCTGTGCATCCGGGAGGCTTTGAAAGCAAAGTTCCTGAGTGAGCAGGGTAACCTGTGACTTTATAGTTTGTGTACTGAGAAGCTAAACCTGCCCCCGTTTCTTTACCCAGGTAATGTTGACTATCCTATCCAGTTACATACCCCCTTCACCCCCCCTCCAACACACGTGTCGAAATAAAAATAGTTCTACTTTGTTAAAGCACACCGTTTTCTTTAATACTGTTTTCGCGGGAATTTTTTAAAACTGGGACGCAGACTGTGGTGCGGGGCGGGTGTAGTGTTGTGACGCGAATGCAGCTTCTAAACTCAAGGATTGACAGGCTCCGCTGCGGTGGGATGCTTGTTTCAACGGAGCCTGTCAACCCTCCTGATCGGGACTGTGTGTATGGGGGGTCTATTTGACTTTGTGGCAGGGGGAGGACGGTTACAGATCCCATGCTGTGTGGCTCTGTCATCCTGCCTAAGGACCGGCGCTTAAGATCTGTAACTGCCCTCCCCCGCCACAAAGTCACAGAGCAACCCACCCCCCCCCAACATTACATCAAAACAACCTCCCAGACTAACCGGGGCAACTAGTCACTGCATCACTGCACTGTGTATGTGCCCTGCTGCTGTGCCTGCCCCCGACTATGTACCCTGCCAAAGGAGACTGTCCTGTCCAATTACCAACCCCCTTTCCCCTCCTCCTCCAAAAGAACATGATTGAAACAGTAGTTAACAGAAACGAATTTTTTATTATCAACTACACATGGCATTGGGAGGTGAAACTTGGATGGGGGCTTGTGTCAGGCGGGAAGGAAAGAACTTTTCAAATTTTGGGAAATGAGAGCCTTCTGCTACTAGAGCTCTCTGCAGGGGTGGAGTGAGACTTAGCAGGGACTCTGCCGCCTCTCCTTCTTTGCACTTTGGGTGAGGTGGGTATGGGACTTGGTGGCGGGGGAGGGCGGTTAGAGATGGACTGCAGCGGGGCTCTGTCCTCCTGCCTCCGTTCCTGCAGAACATCCACAAGGCGCCGGAGCGTGTCCGTTTGCTCCCTCAGTAGTCCAAGCAGCGTTTGAGTCGCCTGCTGGTCTTCCTGCCGCCACCTCTCCTCCCGATCCATGTTGGCTTGGTGCATTCGGGTCAAGTTCTCCCGCCACTGGGTCTGCTGTGCTGCCTGGGCTTGGGAAGAGGCCATAAGCTCAGAGCACATGTCCTCCCGTGTCCTCTTCTTCCTACGCCTAATCCGCGCTAGCCTCTGGGAGTGTGATTCCAGGCTAGGTTGTGAGACAGTCGCAGACGGGGCTGTGGAAATGGGAAAAAGGGAGTGAATTCCTCAGAAAGATAAATGTAGTTGTGAACAAAGAACATAGTCTTTCTCTGTGAACAAGACCATGCACAGCACCTTTCACATGCGCACTCAGCACAAGGTCGAATTCTCGGCCTTCGCATTCAGTGCCTGGGGTCTTGAACAGCACATTTGAGAAGCGAGGCAGCACAACGGAATTTCTGTTGCAGGCAGACATGGTAAGCCGTACACTTGTGGCAGTTTAAAACTTTTATATTACCACTGGCCTCATTTCACATTTAAATCAATGTCAGTCCCTGCTGCCAGCAATCCGGCAAGCGGGAACTCTGCCCCTGTCCCACCCCCTCGCGGCTGTCCCCGGGAACGATCCCTTTCGGCTGCCCCTCTCCCGCCTCCACCGCGTGGCTGCAAACCAGCGGTTACAGTTCTGTAAAGGAACGGGAAAGCAGTCCCAACACTAACATTCCCCTACCTAATTAAAAGCAGGTCACCATGGCCGACATCACCCTGATGAGGATCTCCGAGAGCGACAAAGAGAGAATGCTCCGGGAAAGCCTCCAAAGACCAGGGCCGTATGCCGCCCTGCTGTGCAGAGCAATGATCCCCGAGTACTTGATAATCTCGTGGCGCGGCAACGTGTCGTACTTCGGAGGACCCAATAAGGCCGCTCTCCCCAAGAACCTCATGCAACGGCTTTCAAGTAACCTCCAGGAGAGCTTCATCGAGATGTCCCAGGAGGATTACTGCTCTATCCCCGGACACATAGACCGCATTTTACTGTAGCTGCAGTAGCAGGGAATAAACAGTAGAGCGGCTTGTGCAGGACAATCACTGAAAACCGGACATTGCTAGATTTCTTTTCAAAACTTGCACTGCCCATTACTAAACCGTTAAGCGCCTAGGGCACACTAATCGTGAACAACCCATTCTTTTAATTGTTAATATTCCTGTTTTGTTAAAAATAAATGTTTAGATGTTTACAACACTTACTGGCTGATCCTTCACCAGATTCTGTGTCCGGGGTAACGGCTGGGGACGCTTCGTAGGGGATCTCTGTAAGGGTGATGAAGAGATCCTGGCTGTCGGGGAAATCAGCGTTGTGAGAGCTGCCGACTGCCTCGCCCTCCTCATCTCCTTCCTCATCTTCCCCGTCCCCTAACATGTCCGAGGAACCGGCCGTGGACAGTATCCCATCCTCAGAGTCCACGGTCACTGGTGGGGTAGTGGTGGCGGCAGCACCGAGGATGGAATGCAGTGCCTCGTAGAAACGGGATGTCTGGGGATGGGATCCGGAGCGTCCGTTTGCCTCTTTGGTCTTCTGGTAGCCTTGTCTCAGCTCCTTGATTTTCACGCGGCACTGCGTTGCATCCCGGCTGTATCCTCTCTCTGCCATGTCTTTAGAGATCTTCTCGTAGATCTTTGCATTCCGTCTTTTGGATCGCAGCTCGGAAAGCACGGACTCATCGCCCCACACAGCGATGAGATCCAAGACTTCACGATCAGTCCATGCTGGGGCTCTCTTTCTATTCCCAGACTGAACGGCCATCACTGCTGGAGAGCTCTGCATCGTTGCCAGTGCTGCTGTGCTCGCCACGATGTCCAGACAGGAAATGAGATTCAAACTGGCCAGACAGGAAAAGGAATTCAAATTCAAATTTTCCCGGGGCTTTTCCTGTGTGGCTGGTCAGAGCATCCGAGCTCGCACTGCTGTCCAGAGCGTCAACAGAGTGGTGCACTGTGGGATAGCTCCCGGAGCTATTGGCGTCGATTTCCATCCACACCTAGCCTAATTCGACATGGCCATGTCGAATTTAGCGCTACTCCCCTCGTCGGGGAGGAGTACAGAAGTCGAATTAAAGAGACCTCTATGTCGAACTAAATAGCATCGCAGTGTGGACGGGTGCAGGGTTAATTCGATTTAACGGCGCTAACTTCGACATAAAGGCCTAGTGTAGACCAGGCCTTAATGTCATTGAATGAAGACTAGATGCCTTTCTGGAATGTGTGTGCCCAAAAAGTAACTATTGTACTATACAGTAGGCCTATGATATGCAGCGGGTTAGATTAGATGCTCTAAAGGTCTCTTCTGGCCATAAAGTCTACAAATGTTGGAAACACTGAGTGTAGTATTGGGAGCAGCCTCTGATGTTTTACTGTCTAGCCGGCTTGCTTCCTAGAATGAAGACGCATTGAGTGGGGTGATCCACAGAGAGTACCTGTGTCAAGGCTGTATCCCCACTTTGAAGTTTAGGGTACAAATGTAGGGGCCTGCATGAAAACTTCTAAGCTTAACCACCATCCCAAGGCTAATTTCCTGCCCTGGGTAGCCTTGAGAAACCTTTCACCAATTCCCTGGTGAATACAGATCCAAACCCCTTGGATCTTAAAACAAGGAGAAATAAACCATCCCCCCTCCTTCCTCCCACCAACTTCTGGTGAATACAGATCCAACCCCCTTGGATCTAAAAGAAGGAGAAATTAACCATTCCCCTCCTTCCTCCCACCAACTCCTGGTGAATCAAGATCCAAACTCCTTAGATCTTAAAACAAGGAAAAATCAATCGGGTTCTTAAAAATAAGGCTTTTAATTAAAGAAAAAGGTAAAAATCATCTCTGTTAAATCAGTATGGAAATTAACCTTACAGGGTAATCAAACTTAAAGAGCTCAGAGGACTCCCCTCTAGTCTTAGGTTCAAAGTACAGCAAACAAAGATAAACACTCTAGTAAAAGGTACATTTACAAGTTGAGAAAACAAAGGAAAACTAACACGCCTTGTTTGAAATAGGAGAGACTTGTTTAGAAAGATGTGGAGAACCTGGATTGATGTCTGGTCCCTCTCAGTCCCGAGGGCGAACACCCACACAAACAAAGAACACAAACAAAAGCCTTCCCCTCCCCAAGATTTGAAAGTATCTTGTCCCCTTATTGGTCCTTTAGGTCAGATGCCAGCCAGGTTACCTGAGCTTCTTAACCCTTTACAGGGAAAAGGATTTTGGAGTCTCTGGCCAGGAGGGATTTTATAGTACTGTACACAGGACAGCTGTTACCCTTCCCTTTATAGTTATGACAACCTCAAACCTTCAAAGTGTCAGGCCAGCAGCAGGACATTAGCACTTCAGGGTTTGGTTGGGTGTGGCAGTGACATCACAAAGGCCTTTTGCAGGATGTCAGCTTATTGGTCAAATGTGTTAGGGAGGTGGTGACCTCTGAGAGAGATGCTGACATCAGCCTGGCAGGACAGGAGCACAGGGCCAGGGAAACCTCAGAGACCCCTGTGGCTTTGCTTCAGCAAGTCTCCTTCTCGGGGTCTTTCTTTGATGACTGAGAGAGTATTAGGGTTCACGTACGTGAGTGCGTGCAGGAGCCTCTTTCGAGTTTTCTCCTTTCCTTTTACTGATTTTACTAGAAAACAGACGTTCCTGTTTAGAAGGTAAGAGCCTCCAAGAGGTTTTGGCAGCTGCTCAGTCTGATCCATCTGGTGCCAGCTGAATTCTAGGCATGGAAAACAGTAGTTTAAGATGGCAGAATTTTATTCCATCCCTTGGATTTTGTGCCGTAGAATCACTGGGGACATTAGGGTTTGTCCTTTTTGTTTTACCTTTTCCTCCATCCCTCCTTCCTTTCTCTTCATCTCTTATTTCTTTTGTCCTTTCTCCTGTTCCCCTCCCACCACCAGGAGTGGTGTGTGTGTGTGTGTTGCTGGGGGTGCTCTTCACCTCCCCTTGTGGGAAGTTGATCCAAAACTGTGGGGTTGAAATAGTGCTTGAACTCCAATGACACTAGATGCTGCCATCCTGTGGCTTAGCATTAGTGTCTGGCATGACTTGGGTCAAGATCTCAACTTCCCCGCAACCCACTTAACTGCTGCCAGAATCCCTCCTGCCCCCCCACTAGAGCCGCCTCCCTGGCCAACTTGGGTGGGGGTGGAGAACAGTGTTTTTTTCATACATTCATAGATTATCGGACTGGAAGGGACCTCGAGAGGTCATCGAGTCCAGTCCCCTGCCCGCATGGCAGGACCAAATACCATCTAGACCATCCCTGATAGACATTTATCTAACCTACTCTTAAATATCTCAAGAGATGGAGATTCCACAACCTCCCTCTTCAATTTATTCCAGTGTTTAACCACCCTGACAGTTAGGAACTTTTTCCTAATGTCCAACCTAGACCTCCCTTGCTGTAGTTTAAACCCATTGCTTCTGGTTCTATCCTTAGAGGCTAAAGTGAACAAGTTTTCTCCCTCCTCCTTATGACACCCTTTTAAATACCTGAAAACTGCTATCATGTCTCCTCTCAGTCTTCTCTTTTCCAAACTAAACAAACCCAATTCTTTCAGCCTTCCTTCATAGGTTATGTTCTCAAGACCTTTAATCATTCTTGTTTCTCTTCTCTGGACCCTTTCCAATTTCTCCACATCTTTTTTAAAATGCGGTGCCCAGAACTGGACACAATACTCCAGCTGAGGCCTAACCAGAGCAGAGTAGAGCGGAAGAATGACTTCTCGTGTCTTGCTCACAACACACCTGTTAATACATCCCAGAATCAGGTTTGCTTTTTTTGCAACAGCATCACACTGTTGACTCATATTTAGCTTGTGGTCCACTATAACCCCTAGATCCCTTTCTGCCGTACTCCTTCCTAGACAGTCTCTTCCCATTCTGTATGTGTGAAACTGATTGTTCCTTCCTAAGTGGAGCACTTTGCATTTGTCTTTGTTAAACTTCATCCTGTTTAACTCAGACCATTTCTCCAATTTGTCCAGATCATTTTGAATTGTGACCCTGTCCTCCAAAGCAGTTGCAATCCCTCCCAGTTTGGTATCATCCGCAAACTTAATAAGCGTACTTTCTATGCCAATGTCTAAGTCGTTGATGAAGATATTGAACAGCGCCGGTCCCAAAACAGACCCCTGCGATACCCCACTCGTTATGCCTTTCCAGCAGGATTGGGAACTATTAATAACAACTCTCTGAGTACGGTTATCCAGCCAGTTATGCACCCACCTTATAGCAGCCCCATCTAAATTGTATTTGCCTAGTTTATCAATAAGAATATCATGCGAGACCGTATCAAATGCCTTACTAAAGTCTAGGTATACCACATCCACAGCCTCACCCTTCTCTACAAGGCTCGTTATCCTATCAAAGAAAGCTATCAGATTGGTTTGACGTGATTTGTTCTTCACAAATCCATGCTGGCTGTTCCCTATCACCTTACCACCTTCCAAGTGTTTGCAGATGATTTCCTTAATTACTTGCTCCATTATCTTCCCTGGCACAGAAGTTAAACTCACTGGGGTCTGTAGTTTCCTGGGTTGTTTTTATTTCCCTTTTTATAGATGGGCACTATATTTGCCCTTTTCCAGTCTTCTGGAATCTCTCCCGTCTCCCATGATTTTCCAAAGATAATAGCTAGAGGCTCAGATACCTCCTCTATTAGCTCCTTGAGTATTCTAGGATGCATTTCATCAGGCCCGGGTGACTTGCAGGCATCTAACTTTTCTAAGTGATTTTTAACTTGTTTTTTTTTTATTTTATCTGCTAAACCTACCCCCTTCCCATTAGCATTCACTATGTTAGGCATTCCTTCAGACTTCTCGGTGAAGACCGAAACAAAGAAGTCATTAAGCATCTCCGCCATTTCCAAGTTTCCTGTTACTGTTTCTCCCTCTTCACTAAGCAGTGGGCCTACCCTGTCTTTGGTCTTCCTCTTGCTTCTAACGTATTGATTAAAAAGTCTTCGTGTTTCCCTTTATTCCCGTAGCTAGTTTGAGCTCATTTTGTGCCTTTGCCTTTCTAATCTTGCCCCTGCATTCCTGTGTAGTTTGCCTATATTCATCCTTTGTAATCTGTCCCAGTTTCCATTTTTTATATGATTCCTTTTTATTTTTTAGATCATGCAAGATCTCATGGTTAAGCCAAGGTGGTCTTTTGCCACATTTTCTATCTTTCCTAACCAGCGGAATAGCTTGCTTTTGGGCCCTTAATAGTGTCCCTTTGAAAAACTGCCAACTCTCCTCAGTTGTTTTTCCCCTCAGTCTTGATTCCCATGGGACCTTACCTATCAGCTCTCTGGGCTTACCAAAATCTGCCTTCCTGAAATCCATTGTCTCTATTTTGCTGTTCTCCCTTCTACCCTTCCTTAGAATTGCAAACTCTATGATTTCATGATCACTTTCACCCAGGCTGCCTTCTACTTTCAAATTCTCAACGAGTTCCTCCCTATTTGTTAAAATCAAGTCTAGAACAGCTTCCCCCCTAGTAGCTTTTTCAACCTTCTGAAATAAAAAGTTGTCTCCAATGCAGTCCAGGAATTTGTTGGATAGTCTGTGCCCCGCTGTGTTATTTTCCCAACATATAGCCGGATAGTTGAAGTCCCCCATCACCACCAAATCTTGGGCTTTGGATGATTTTGTTAGTTGCTTAAAAAAAGCCTCATCCACCTCTTCCACCTGGTTAGGTGGCCTGTAGTAGACTCCTAGCATGACATCTCCCTTGTTTTTTACCCCTTTTAGCCTAACCCAGAGACTCTCAACACTTCCGTCTCCTATGTCCATCTCTACCTCAGTCCAAGTGTGTACATTTTTAATATACAAGGCAACACCTCCTCCCTTTTTCCCCTGTCTATCCTTCCTGAGCAAGCTGTACCCATCCACACCAACATTCCAATCATGTGTATTATCCCACCAAGTTTCAGTGATGCCAACAATGTCATAGTTGTATTTATTTATTAGCACTTCCAGTTCTTCCTGCTTATTCCCCATACTTCTCGCATTTGTATATAGGCATCTAAGATACTGGTTTGATCTTTCCTCCCAGTTTTGTCCTGACCCTCCTTTCCCTCTGACAATATAGCCCACACTCCCTCTCGTTTTTGACCCATCTCCCCGGTCTCCATGTTCCCCACTTACCTGTGGGCTTTGCTCACCTGTCCCCGTCGAACCTAGTTTAAAGCCCTCCTCACTAGGTTAGCCAGTCTGTGTCCAAAGGTACTAATAACTTGAGCTGTGGTTTGGAGGTGGAACAGCTGTCAAGGGCACTGAGGGGGAGATAGCAGGAGCTCATCCTTCAAGCAGGGGGGTTGGCACTGGAGGTTACTAGAAAGGACAAGAAGACTCCATTCTGGGGTTCAGGAGGTGAATTTATCCCTCAGTGGTGGGCAGGTGATGGGTGGAAGTAGTGCTGGTTCCAGGTGCCCTTAATTCCCGCTGATTCCTCGGGGCGTTTGAGTCTCTGACAGGTTCTCGTTCCCTTGCAGCAGGAGGACGTCACGTCCAAAGTGATGCACCAGTTCCGCATCATCCGGCACTTGCGCCAGATTCCTGAGACACTGCAGGGGCTGTGCCTCTGTGAACATCAGCAACTCCCGCTCCTTGCTGCAGGTACTGCTCTGGCTCACTGTAAATGGGGTGCTAGTGGAAGGGGAAATGGAGCCCCCTGGCACTCACTAAAAGGGACAGTGGTGGACCCCTGTGGCTTTGCTTCAGCAAGTCTCCTTCTCGAGGTCTCTCTTTGAGGACTGAGAGAGTGTTAGGGTTGACGTATGTGAGTGCGAGCAGGAGCCTCTTTCGAGTTTTCTCCTTTCCTTTTACTGATTTTACTAGAAAACAGACGTCCCTGTTAGAATAATAGAATCATAGAATATCAGAGTTGGAACGGAGCTCAAGAGGTCATCTAGTCCAACCCCCTGCTCAAAGCAGGACCAATTCCCAGCTAAACCATCCCAGCCAGGGCTTTGTCAACCCGGGCCTTAAAAACCTCCTTAAAAACCTCCACCACCTCCCTAGGTAACGCATTCCAGTGTTTCACCACCCTCCTAGTGAAATAGTTTTTCCTGATATCCAACCTGGACCTCCCCCACTGCAACTTGAGACCATTCCTCCTTATTCTGTCATCTGCCACCACTGAGAACAGCCGAGCTCCATCCTCTTTGGAACCCCCCTTCAGGTAGTTGAAGGCTGCTATCAAATCCCCCCTCATTCTTCTCTTCTGGAGACTAAACAATCCCAGTTCCCTCAGCCTCTCCTCATAAGTCATGTGCTCCAGACCCCTAATCATTTTTGTTGCCCTCCTCTGGACTCTTTCCAATTTTTCCTCATCCTTCTTGTAGTGTGGGGCCCAAAACTGGACACAGTATTCCAGATCAGGCCTCACCAATGTCGAATAAAGGGGAACGATCACGTTCCTCGATCTGCTGGCAATGCCCCTACTTATACAGCCCAAAATGCCGTTAGCCTTCTTGGGAACAAGAGCACACTGTTGACTCATATCCAGCTTCTCATCCACTGTGACCCCTAGGTCCTTTTCTGCAGAACTGCTACTTAGCCATTCGGTCCCTAGTCTGTAGCAGTGCATGGGATTCTTCCGTCCTAAGTGCAGGACTCTGCACTTGTCCTTGTTGAACCTCATCAGTTTTTTTTCGGCCCAATCCTCTAATGTGTCTAGGTCCCTCTGTATCCGATCCCTACCCTCTAGTGTATCTACCACGCCTCCTAGTTGAGTGTCACCTGCAAACTTGCTGAGAGTGCAGTCCACACCATCCTCCAGTTCATTAATAAAGATATTAAACAAAACCGGCCCCAGGAGCGACCCTTGGGGCACTCCGCTTGAAACCGGCTGCCAACTAGACATGGAGCCATTGATCACTACCCGTTGAGCCCGACGATCTAGCCAGCTTTCTATCCAGCTTACAGTCCATTCATCCAGCCCATACTTCTTTAACTTGGCGGCAAGAATACTGTGGGAGACGTATGTGAGTGCGAGCAGGAGCCTCTTTCGAGTTTTCTCCTTTTATTGATTTTACTAGAAAACAGACGTGCCTGTTGAGAAGGTAAGAGCCTTGGAGAGGTTTTTAACCTGCTCAGTCTGATCCATCTGGTGCCAGCTGAATTCTAGGCATGGAAAACACTAGTTCAAGGTGGCAGAATTTTATAGCCCACCTGGGATTTTGTGCCGTAGAATCACTGGGGACATTAGGGTTTGTCCTTTTCGTTTTACCTTTTCCTCCATCCCTCCTTCCTTTCTCTTGTTCCCCTCCCACCACCCAGAGTGGTGTGTGTGTGTGTGTTGCTGGGGGTGCTCTTCACCTCCCCTCGTGCGAAGTTGACACTGCAGGGGCTGTGCCTTTGTGAACATCAGCAACTCCTACTCCCTGCTGCAGGTACTGCTCTGGCTCACTGTAAATGGGGTGCTAGTGGAAGGGGAAATGGAGCCCCCTGGCACTCACTAAATGGGAAAGTGGTGGATTCTCCATCTCTTGATGTCATTGAAGGAAGACTAAATGCCTTTGTGGAATGTGTTTGCCCAAAAAGTAACTATTGTACTATACAGCAAGCCTATGGTATGCAAGGGGTTAGATGAGATGCTCTAAAGGTCTCTTGTGGCCATAAAGTCTACAAATTTTGGAAACACTGAGTGTAGTATTGGGAGCAGCCTGTGATGTTTTACTGTCTAGCCGGCTTGCTTCCTAGAATGAAGACGCATTGAGTGGGGTGATCCACACAGAGTAGCTCAAACCTTCAAAGTGTCAGGCCAGCAGCAGGACATTAGCAGTTCCGGGGATGGGTGGGTGTGGCAGTGACATCACAAAGGCCTTTTCAGGACCTCAGCCTATTGGTCAAAGGTGTTAGGGAGGTGGTGACCTCCGAGAGAGATGCTGACATCAGCCAGGCAGGACAGGGGCTTAGGGCCAGGGAAACCTCAGAGACCCCTGTGACTTTCATAGAATCATAGAATCATAGAATATCAGGGTTGGAAGGGACCTCAAGAGGTCATCTACTCCAACCCCGTCCTCAAAGCAGGACCAATTCCCAACTAAATCATCCCAGCCAGGGCTTTGTCAAGCCGGGCCTTAAAAACCTCCAAGGAAGGAGACTCCACCACCTCCCTAGTTAACGCATTCCAGTGCTTCACCACCCTCCTAGTGAAATAGTGTTTCTTCTTCGAGTGCTTGCTCATATCCATTCCATTAGGTGTGCGCGCGCCGCATGCACGATCGTCGGAAGATTTTTACCCTAGCAACACCGGCGGGTCGGCTGTGGAGCCCCCTAGAGTGGCGCCTTCATGGCGCTGAATATATACCCCAGCCGACCCGGCGCCCCCTCAGTTCCTTCTTACCGCCCCTGACGGTCGTTGGAACTGTGGAGCGCTGCTTAGCTGTTCTCCACTTTCCCTAGCTTATCTTGTTGTATCATAGTTGTAGTTATAGTTATAGTCTTAGAGTTTGTTGTAAGTTAGTTAAGTAGTTTTAAATTTGTTCTAAATAGTCCAGGGGATTAAGGGGGTCGTCTCCCCCCTTTCTCCCCCGGTCGCGGGGCCGGGCTCATGCCCAACGCTCCTGGCTTCAAGCTGTGCGCCTCCTGCGCTAAGCCTATGCCCACGAGCGACCCGCACGAATCCTGTCTGAAGTGCCTGGGAGAGTCACACCAGACAGACAAGTGTAAAATCTGTAAGGCCTTCCGTCCGAGAACCAAGAAGGAGCGGGACTTTCGGCTCAGGCAACTTCTAATGGAGGCGGCTCTTAGCCCGGACGCTCCTTCCACGAGCAAGGCCCCGGCACCTAGCACCTCGGTGCGCAGTGCCCCGGCGGCACCGGCTGCGACGACCACGCGAGTGGCGTCAGACAAGCCTCCCCGGCACCGGACCTCGTCGGCACCGCAGACACAGCAAGTGCCTCGGCGCCGGTCCTTATCCCCAGGGCATAAAAAAGCCCATAAGACGGGGACATCAGTGCCGAAGACGCCAGCTCCCCCAGTGCCGGGGGTAGAGCCGCGTCCACCGGTGGAGCAACGAAAACAGGTGCCTCCGGCACCGTCGACTCCGGCGCCGAGGCCGTTGAGTCCGGTGCAGATAGCGTCTCCCCCCAGGCCGGCGGTGATACAGTGCCTCCCGTCGACCCCAGAGACCTTCGCGGCGGCGAGAGACTTAATAGCTCTCACGGAGCCGGCACCGCCTCAACCACCGGCACCGACTGCACCGTTGACTCGCACGGTCCAGTCGAGGGGGAAACCTGCCTTGATGCGCCCGCCATCACAAGGGCTGGAACCTCGGCACCGATCCAGGTCCCGAAGCAGGTCCCCACGCCGCTCGCAGTCCCGGCACCGAATACCGTCTCGGCACCGGTCGTACTCGCGGCCAAGATCTTCGTCGCGGCACCGCTCTTCGTCTCGGCACCGATATGATCGTCGGCACCGATCAACGTCGAGACGTAGCTCTCGGCACCGCTACGGTCGACGCTCGACGTCGAGGGGTCGCTCCCGGCACCGGGCATACTCCAGGTCCTCGTCGAGGTCCAGATCCGACTCCCGGCACCGACGAGGTCATCGGCACCGGTCGCGATCCCGGCACCGATCGCCGGCACCGCACAGAGATAGATCATCTCCGGACCGCCACCGTGCGGCACCGCAGCCCACCGGGATGGTTTCATCTCTCTCGGCACCGCCATGGCCGTCTAGATCGGTGTCTCGGTCCTCGGAGGACCTGTCGAGATCGGCATACCCCCCTCAAGGGCACGCCGAGGAACAAAATTTCGGCCACTGGCAAGAGATGGCAGAGGACCACTCTCATGGACCTTCTCACTGGTCGTTTTGGACCCCGTGGGCGTACCACCAAGAGCAAGGGGCTCCAATACCATCGACCTCTCGCTCGGGTCACTCGGTCAGAAGGGCCCCAGAATCCACCATCTCTCGGCCTCCGCCAGGAGGCATGGAGGCTTCGGTGTCCACGCCACCCGACACCAGGGACCCAAGTGCAGGTGATGCCCCGGCCCAAGAGCAAGGGGATCAGGACCCCCCCTTGGATCCGGTACCACCGGAGGCATCCTCTTCCTCCTCTCCGGACGAGGCAGTGGCGGGCACTTCATGTACGGGTCCCCCTCCGATAGATCTTCGGGCTCACCAGGATCTCCTGCGTAGGATGGCCCGTAATATGGACCTGCAGGCGGAGGAGATAGTGGAGGTGCACGACCCGATCGTGAACATCCTTGGAGCAGATGCCCCATCGAGGGTGGCGTTACCTCTGATCCGCACGATACAATCGAATGCGGATACGATATGGCAAACTCCTGCCTCCATTCCACCCACAGCGAGAGGGGTGGAAAGAAAATACTTTGTCCCCTCTAAGGACTATGGGTACTTGTATACCCACCCCCAACCGTGTTCACTGGTGGTGGAATCAGTGAATGCACGAGAGCGCCACGGCCAGCAGGCTGCAGCGCCTAAATCAAAAGAGGCTAAGCGACTCGACCTGTTTGGCCGTAAGGTTTACTCAGCCGGAGGGCTACAACTTAGAGCGGCGAACCAACAGGCGCTACTGAGCCGCTACAATTTCAACTCCTGGAACTCTATGGGGAAGTTTAAGGAGTTGATTCCCCAAGAGTCCAGGGAAGAGTTTGGAGCCATGGTAGAGGAGGGCAAGAAGGTGGCTCGGACCTCCTTGCAGGCCTCCTTGGACATTGCAGACTCAGCGGCGAGGACCCTGGCTTCGGGTATCGCTATGCGCAGGATCTCCTGGCTTCAGGTTTCGGGTTTGCCTCCGGAGCTGCAGCAAACCCTACAAGATCTGCCTTTTGAGGGTCATGGATTGTTCTCGGATAAGACGGACTCTCGCCTGCAGAGCCTCAAGGACTCGAGAACAATCATGCGCTCCCTGGGGATGCATGTTGTGGGCCCCCAGCGCAGGCCGTTTAGGCCGCAGCCTCAGCGCTTCTACCCCCCCCCGCCTCGTCAGAGACAGGACTCGGCCCGAAGGCGAGGGCGAGGTGGTAGAAGAAGGTGGACCGGCCCTCAACCTGGCCAGAACCAGGGGCCACCTCGACCACCTTCAGGCCCCAGGCAGAACTTTTGAAGGTGCGGTCGAGGACGGCGCCCCAGTCATCCCCCAGGATCCAGCCCCCTCCTTTCGGGATCGCCTCTCCCACTTCCACCGTGCTTGGTCCCTTATAACTTCGGACCGTTGGGTCCTCCGCACGGTGGAGAGGGGATACGCTATCCAGTTTTCTTCTATCCCCCCCTCCTCCCCCCCTTCCCCGTCCCTCTTCAGGGACCCTTCTCACGAGCAACTTCTTATACAGGAAGTCTCTACGCTCCTCGCCATGGGGGCCATAGAGGAGGTTCCAGTGGAATTAAGGGGCAGGGGATTCTATTCCCGTTATTTCCTCATCCCCAAGTCCAAAGGAGGTCTGCGACCCATCTTGGACTTGCGCGGACTCAACAAATTCGTAGTAAAGTTGAAGTTCCGCATGGTCTCTCTGGGGGCCATTATCCCTTCCCTCGATCCTGGAGACTGGTTTGCCGCCCTCGACATGAAAGACGCATACTTTCACATTGCTATTTACCCGCCTCACAGACGCTTCCTCCGATTCGTGGTAAACAGGGTGCACTACCAATTTGCAGTCCTTCCCTTCGGACTATCTTCGGCCCCACGGGTCTTCACGAAATGTATGGCTGTCGTGGCAGCGTACCTTCGTCGGCAAGGGATACAGGTGTTCCCGTACCTAGACGACTGGCTGGTACGCGGTCGCACCAAGGAACAAGTTCGCGATCACGTCCACATAATAGTGCGCACATTCAACAAGTTGGGTATCCTACTCAACAAGGACAAATCCACTCTAGAACCTACCCAGAGAATAGAATTCATCGGTGCGGTTCTAGACTCCAGACGCGCACAAGCCATCCTGCCAGACAATCGCTTTTGCACCATCACGAGCCTCATCCGGGGACTCAAGGCCTTCCCAACTACCACGGTGAGGTCGTGCCTTACCCTCCTGGGTCACATGGCTTCATGCACGTACGTAACCAGGCATGCCAGACTTCGGCTTCGCCCACTCCAGACCTGGGTGTCATCAATATACCGCCCACATCGGGACAGCCTGAATATGGTGGTCACAATCCCGAACTCGGTCCTGACCTCCCTCACATGGTGGCTAGATCACAATGTGGTTTGCGAGGGGATGCCGTTTCACGCCCCACAACCCTCTCTGCACCTGGTCACAGACGCTTCATCTCTGGGTTGGGGCGCCCATCTCAACGAGCACCATACCCAGGGCCTGTGGACTGCACCTCAGCTAGCCCTACACATCAATGTTCGGGAACTGATGGCGGTGCGCCTGGCGTGCCAGGCATTTCTCAATCTCCTACGTGGCCGCTGTGTGTTAGTTCTCACCGACAACACCACGGCCATGTTTTACATCAACAAGCAAGGAGGAGCACGTTCGTCAATTCTATGCCAAGAGGCCATTCGCCTGTGGGACTTCTGCATCGCCCACTCAATCCATCTCACGGCATCGTTCCTCCCTGGAGTCCAGAACACTTTAGCGGACCGGCTCAGCAGGTCCTTTCAAACGCACGAGTGGTCTATCCGTCCGGACATCATACATTCCGTCTTCCAGAAGTGGGGGTTTCCCCAGATAGACCTGTTTGCATCTCGAGACAACAGGAAGTGCCACGTGTTCTGCTCCCTGCAAGGTCGAGCTCCGGGCTCCCTCTCGGATGCGTTTCTCCTTCCCTGGAAAGACCACCTGTTTTATGCCTTCCCTCCGTTTCCTCTGGTCCACAAGGTACTGCTCAAATTGCGCAGAGACCAGGCACAGGTGATTCTGATCGCTCCAGCGTGGCCGAGACAACATTGGTACACCACGCTGTTGGAACTCTCGGTTCAGACACCGATCCCGCTTCCGTTGTATCCGGATCTCATCACGCAGAACCACGGCCGGCTGCGTCACCCCGACCTGCAATCACTCCACCTCACGGCGTGGCTGCTCCATGGTTCACCCAGGCAGAGCAACAGTGTTCTCACTCTGTCCAACAGATTCTGCTGAGCAGTAGGAAGCCCTCAACACGGACCACATACTTGGCCAAGTGGAAGCGGTTCTCCTGTTGGTGCGAACAACGAGCCACGTCCCCATTGCACGCACCTATCCCTCTCATTTTGGAATATCTCCTCTCCCTAAAACAGCAAGGGTTGGCGATATCTTCAATTAGAGTTCACCTGGCCGCTATATCGGCCTTCCATCCAGGGGAACTCGCGTCCTCGGTATTCTCTAACCCGATGGTCGTTAGATTCCTCAAGGGCTTAGACCGGATGTACCCACAACAACGTCAGCCCGTTCCGACGTGGGACCTCAACCTGGTTCTCTCCAAGCTCACAGGTCCTCCATTCGAGCCACTGGCCACCTGTTCACTTCTGTACCTGTCCTGGAAGACAGCCTTCCTCGTAGCCATCACCTCAGCAAGGCGCGTTTCTGAACTCAGGGCGCTTACATCCGAGCCCCCTTACACAGTTTTCCATAAGGATAAAGTGCAGCTCCGCCCACATCCTGCCTTTCTCCCTAAGGTGGTTTCTCCATTTCATATCAACCAGGATATATTTCTCCCGGTTTTTCACCCTAAACCACATGCTTCTCGCCAGGATCAACGTTTGCATTCCCTGGACGTACGCAGGGCCCTGGCCTTCTACATTGACCGCACAAGGCCCTTTAGAAAGACGACGCAACTCTTCGTTGCAGTGGCTGACCGAATGAAAGGCTCACCGGTCTCCTCACAACGCCTATCCTCCTGGATTACGTCTTGCATCCGGACTTGCTATGACCTGGCAGGTGTCTCAGCACCGCACCTCACCGCTCACTCCACGAGGGCCCAAGCGTCCTCGACGGCTTTCCTGGCGCAAGTTCCGATCCAGGACATTTGTAGAGCTGCGGTTTGGTCGTCAGTCCACACGTTTACAGAACACTATGCACTAGTGCAGCAGTCCAGGGACGATGCTGCCTTTGGATCAGCGGTTTTGCACACAGCAATGTCTCACTCCGACCCCACCACCTAAGTTGGGCTTGGGAGTCACCTAATGGAATGGATATGAGCAAGCACTCGAAGAAGAAAAGACGGTTACTCACCGTTGTAACTGTTGTTCTTCGAGATGTGTTGCTCATATCCATTCCAAACCCGCCCTCCGTCCCCACTGTCGGAGTAGCCGGAAAGAAGGAACTGAGGGGGCGCCGGGTCGGCTGGGGTATATATTCAGCGCCATGAAGGCGCCACTCTAGGGGGCTCCACAGCCGACCCGCCGGTGTTGCTAGGGTAAAAATCTTCCGACGATCGTGCACGCGGCGCGCGCACACCTAATGGAATGGATATGAGCAACACATCTCGAAGAACAACAGTTACAACGGTGAGTAACCGTCTTTTCCTAATATCCAACCTGGACCTCCCCCACTGCAACTTGAGACCATTGCTCCTTGTTCTGTCATCTGCCACCACTGAGAACAACCGAGCTCCATCCTCTTTGGAACCCCCCTTCACGTAGTTGAAGGCTGCTATCAAATCCCCCCTCATTCTTCTCTTCTGGAGACTAAACAATCCCAGTTCCCTCAGCCTCTCCTCATAAGTCATGTGCTCCAGACCCCTAATCATTTTTGTTGCTCTCCACTGGACTCTTTCCAATTTTTCCACATCCTTCTTGTAGTGTGGGGCCTGTCGGAGAAAAACAGAGTTCTCACTATTTGTTTAGGTACAGCAAGTCAGATGCTTTATTAACTCTCACAATTGCCCAGAGGGAGAGAGCTAAGCAGGTCTCTCCCAGGTAACTAATTACAGCAAGCATTTATACCTTTCATTACAGAAATAACGAGGGACAGCTGCGTTTTGTTTATACATAGGCCATCTTGATATCTCATTTCTTCACTTGTTTTGACTCTTGCCAACATACAATATTTTCTATACCTTATCTACACAAGGTCTTCTACACCTTATCTATACCAGGTCATAATGACTTCTTACACAGTTCTTTCTCACCCGCCTCACACATTCCTCGCTTCTACAAATCTCGCGTTATTAGGGTTACAGTTAGCCTAACTCTTGCTAACGAACTGTCATGCATTGCATCCCCTTCCTGTGAGCTCTTTCTCTGCTTCCACAGGCCCAAAACTGGACACAGTATTCCAGATGAGGCCTCACCAATGTCGAATAAAGGGGAACGATCACGTTCCTCGATCTGCTGGCAATGCCCCTACTTATACAGCCCAAAATGCCGTTAGCCTTCTTGGCAACAAGAGCACACTGTTGACTCATATCCAGCTTCTCGTCCACTGTGACCCCTAGGTCCTTTTCTGCAGAACTGCTACCTAGCCATTCGGTCCCTAGTCTGTAGCAGTGCATGGGATTCTTCCGTCCTAAGTGCAGGACTCTGCACTTGTCCTTGTTGAACTTCATCAGGTTTTTTTTGGCCCAATCCTCTAATTTGTCTAGGTCCCTCTGTATCCGATCCCTACCCTCTAGCGTATCTACCACGCCTCCTAGTTTAGTGTCATCTGCAAACTTGCTGAGAGTGCAGTCCACACCATCCTCCAGATCATTAATAAAGATATTAAACAAAACCGGCCCCAGGACCGACCCTTGGGGCACTACTCCGCTTGAAACCGGCTGCCAACTAGACATGGAGCCATTGATCACTACCCGTTGAGCCCGACGATCCAGCCAGCTTTCTATCCACCTTACAGTCCATTCATCCAGCCCATACTTCTTTAACTTGGTGGCAAGAATACTGTGGGAGAGCGTATCAAAAGCTTTGCTAAAGTCAAGGAATAACACATCCACTGCTTTCCCCTCATCCACAGAGCCAGTTATCTCATCATAGAAGGCAATTAGGTTAGTCAGGCACGACTTCCCCTTGGTGAATCCATGCTGACTGTTCCTGATCACTTTCCTCTCCTCTAAGTGTTTCATAATTGATTCCTTGAGGACCTGCTCCATGATTTTTCCAGGGACTGAGGTGAGTCTGACTGGCCTGTAGTTCCCCGGATCCTCCTCCTTCCCTTTTTTAAAGATGGGCACTACATTAGCCTTTTTCCAGTCATCCGGGACCTCCCTCGATCGCCATGAGTTTTCAAAAATAATGGCTAATGGCTGTGCAATCTCATCCGCCAAGTCCTTTAGCACCCTCGGATGCAGCTCATCCCGCCCCATGGAGTTGTGCACGTCCAGTTTTTCTAAATAGTCCCGAACCACTTCTTTCTCCACAGAGGGCTGGTCACCTTCTCCCCATATTGTGCTGCCCAGTGCAGCAGTCTGGGAGCTGACCTTGTTCGTGAAGACAGAGGCAAAAAAAGCATTGAGTACATTTTCCACATCCTCAGTCACTAGGTTGCCTCCCTCATTCAGTAAGGGGCCCACACTTTCCTTGACTTTCTTCTTGTTGCTAACATACCTGAAGAAACCCTTCTTGTTACTCTTAACATCTCTTGCTAGCTGCAACTCCAAGTGTGATTTGGCCTTCCTGATTTCACTCCTGCATGCCTGAGCAATATTTTTATACTCCTCCCTGGTCATTTGTCCAATCTTCCACTTCTTGTAAGCTTCTTTTTTGCGTTTAAGATCAGCAAGGATTTCACTGTCTAGCCAAGCTGGTCGCCTGCCATATTTACTATTCTTTCTACACATCGGGATGGTTTGTTCCTGCAACCGCAATAACGGTTCTTTAAAATACAGCCAGCTCTCCTGGACCCCTTTGCCCTTCATGTTATTCTCCCAGGGGATCCTGCCCATCTGTTCCCTGAGGGAGTCAAAGTCTGCTTTTCTGAAGTCCAGGGTCCGTATTCTGCTGCTCTCCTTTCTTCCTTGTGTCAGGATCCTGAACTCGACCATCTCATGGTCACTGCCTCCCAGGTTCCCATCCACTTTTGCTTCCCCTACTAATTCTTCCCTGTTTGTGAGCAGCAGGTCGAGAAAAGCTCTGCCCCTAGTTGGTTCCTCCAGCACTTGCACCAGGAAATTGTGCCCTACACTTTCCAAAAACTTCCTGGATTGTCTGTGCACCGCTGTATTGCTCTCCTAGCAGATATCAGGGTGATTAAAGTCTCCCATGAGAACCAGGGCCTGCGATCTAGCAACTTCTGCTAGTTGCCAGAAGAAAGCCTCGTCCACCTCATCCCCCTGGTCTGGTGGTCTATACCAGACTCCAACCGTGACATCCCCCTTGTTGCTCACACTTCTCAACTTTATCCAGAGACTCTCAGGTTTTTCTACAGTTTCATACCGGACCTCTGAGCACTCATACTCCTCTCTTACATACAATGCAACTCCCCCACCTTTTCTGCCCTGCCTGTCCTTCCTGAACAGTTTATATCCATCCATGACAGTACTCCAGTCATGTGAGTTATCCCACCAAGTGTCTGTTATTGCTTCAGCAAGTCTCCTTCTCGAGGTCTCTCTTTGAGGACTGAGAGAGTATTAGTGTTCACATGTGTGAGTGCGAGCAGGAGCCTCTTTGGAGTTTTCTCCTTTCCTTTGACGGATTTTACTAGAAAACAGACGTCCCTATTTAGAAGGTAAGAGCCTCCAAGAGGTTTTGGAACCGGCTCAGTCTGATCCATCTGGTGCCAGCTGAATTCTAGGCATGGAAAACACTAGGTTAAGGTGGCAGAATTGTATTCCCTCTGTGGGATTTTGTCCCGTAGAATCACAGGGGACATTAGTGTTTGTCATTTTCGTTTTACCCTTTCCTCCATCCCTCCTTCCTTTCTCTTCATCTCTTACTTCTTTTGTCCTTTCTCCTGTTCACCTGCCACCACCAGGAGTAGTGTGTGTGTGTGTGTGTGTGTGTGTGTGTGTGTGTGTGTGTGTGTTGCTGGGGGTGCTCTTCAACTCCCCTTGTGGGAAGTTGAACCAAAACTGTGGGGTTGAAATAGTGCTTGAACTCCAATGACACTAGATGCTGCCATCCTGTGGCTTAGCATTAGTGTCTGGGATGATTGGGGCAAGATCTCAACCTCCCCGCAACCCACTTCACTGCTGGCAGAATCCCTCCTGCCCCCCCTGCTAGAGCCGCCTCCCTGCCCAACCTGGGTGGGGGTGGAGAAGAGGGTTCTGATAACTTGAGCTGTGGTTTGGAGGTAGAACAGCTGTCAAGGGTACTGAGGGGGAGGTAGCAGGAGCTCACCCTACAAGGTGGTGGGTTGGCACTGGAGGTTACTAGAAAGGACAAGAAGACTCCATTCTGGGGTTCAGGAGGTGAATTCATCCCTCAGTTGTGAGCAGGTAGTCAGTTTAAATACTGCTGGTTCCAGGTGCCCTTAATTCCCCCTGATTCCTCGGGGCGTTTGAGTCTTTGACAGGTTCTCATTCCCTTGCAGCAGGAGGGCGTCACGGCCAAAGTGAGGCACCAGCTCCGCATCATCCATCACTTGCGCCAGATTCCTGAGACACTGCAGGGGTTGTGCCTCTGAGGCCTTCAGCAACTCCCGCTCTCTGTTGCAGGTACTGCTCTGGCTCACTGTAAATGGGGAGCTAGTGGAAGGGGAAATGGAGCCCCCTGGCACTCAGTGAAAGGGAAAGTGGTGGATTCTCCATCTCTTGAAGTCATTGAATGAAACTAGATGCCTTTCTGGAATGTTTGTGCCCAAAAAGTAACTATTGTCCTATACAGGAAGCCTATGATATGCAGGGGGTTAGATGAGATGCTCTAAAGGTCTCTTCTGGCCATAAAGTGTATTAATTTTGGAAACACTGAGTGTAGCATTGGGAGCAGCCTCTAATGTTTTACTGTCTAACCGGCTTGCTTCCTAGAATGAAGACGCATTGAGTGGGGTGATCCACAGAGAGTAGCTCAAACCTCCAAAGTGTCAGGCCAGCAGCAGGATATTAGCACTTCAGGGGATGGGTGGGTGTGGCAGTGACATCACAAAGGCCTTTTGCAGGAGCTCAGCCTATTGGTCAAAGTTGTTAGGGAGGTGGTGACCTCAGAGAGAGATGCTCACATCAGCCAGGCAAAACAGGGGCGCAGGGCCAGGGAAACCTCAGAGACCCCTGTGGCTTTGCTTCAGCAAGTCTCCTTCTCGAGCTCTCTTTGAGGACTGAGAGAGTATTAGGGTTCACATATGTGAGTGTGAGCAGGAGCCTCTTTTGAGTTTTCTCCTTTCCTTTTACCCATTTTACTAGAAAACAGAAGTCCCTGTTGAGAAAGTAAGTGCCTCGGAGAGGTTTGTAACCTGTTCAGTCTGATCCACCTGGTGCCATCTGAATTCTAGGCATGGAAAACACTAGTTTAAGGTGGCAGAATTTTATTCCCTCCCTGGGATTTTGTCCCGTAGAATCACTGGGGATATTAGGAAAACAACAAGGAGTCTGGTGGCACCTTAAAGACTAACAGATTTATTTGGGCATAAGCTTTCGTGAGTAAAAACCTCACTTCTTCGGATGCATAGAGTGAAAGTTACAGATGCAGGCATTATATACTGACACATGGAGAGCAGGGAGTTACTTCACAAGTGGAGAACCAGTGTTGACAGGGCCAATTCAAAAATCAGGGTGGATGTAGTCCACTCCAAATAATAGATGAGGAGGTGTCAATTCCAGGAGAGGAAAAGCTGCTTCTGTAGTGAGCCAGCCACTCCCAGTCCCTATTCAAGCCCAGATTAATGGTGTTGAATTTGCAAATGAATTTTAGTTCTGCTGTTTCTCTTTGAAGTCTGTTTCTGAAGTTTTTTTGTTCAATGATAGTGACTTTTAAATCTGTAATAGAATGACCAGGGAGATTGAAGTGTTCACTTACTGGCTTATGTATGTTACCACTCCTGATGTCCGATTTGTGTCCATTTATTCTTTTGCGGAGGGACCGTCCGGTTTGGCCAATGTACATGGGAGAGGGGCATTGCTGGCACATGATGGCATATATGACATTAGTGGATGTGCAGGTGAATGAGTCCCTGATGGTGTGGCTGATGTGGTTGGGTCCTCTGATGCTGTTGCCAGAGTAGATATGGGGACAGAGTAGGCAACAAGGTTTGCTACGGGGATAGGTTCCTGGGTTGGTGTTTCTGTGGTGTGGTGTGTAGTTGCTGGTGAGTATTTGCTTCAGGTTGGGGGGTTGTCTGTAAGCGAGGACTGGCCTGCCTCCCAAGGTCTGTGAGAGTGAGGGATCATTTTCCAGGATAGGTTGTAGATCGTGGATAATGCGCTGGAGAGGTTTTAGCTGGGGGCTGTATGTGATGGCCAGTGGTGTTCTGTTATTGTCCTTGTTGGGCCTGTCCTGTAGTAGGTGATTTCTGGGTACCCGTCTTGCTCTGTCAATCTGTTTCCTCACTTCCCCAGGTGGGTATTGTAGTTTTACGAATGCTTGATAAAGATCTTGTAGGTGTTTGTCTCTGTCTGAGGGGTTGGAGCAAATTCGGTTGTATCTTAGGGCTTGGCTGTAGACAATGGATCGTGTGATGTGTCTTGGATGGAAGCCGGAGGCATGTAGGTACGTATAGCGGTCAGTAGGTTTCCGGTAGAGGGTGGTGTTTATGTGACCATCACTTATTTGTACTGTAGTGTCCAGGAAGTGGATCTCTTGTGTGGACTGGTCCAGGCTGAGGTTGATGGTGGGGTGGAAATTGTTGAAGTCCAGGTGGAATTCTTCAAGGGCCTCCTTTCCGTGGGTCCATATGATGAAGATGTCGTCAATGTAGCGCAAGTAGAGGAGGGGCACTAGGGGACGAGAGCTGAGGAAGCGTTGTTCTAAGTCAGCCATAAAAATGTTGGCATACTGTGGGGCCATGCGAGTACCCATAGCAGTGCCACTGACTTGAAGGTATAAGTTGTCCCCAAATCTGAAGTGGTTGTGGGTGAGGACAAAGTCACAAAGCTCAGCCACCAGGCTTGCTGTGGCCTCATCAGGGATACTGTTCCTGACAGCTTGTAGTCCATCCTCATGTAGAATATTGGTATAAAGTGCTTCTACATGCATGGTGGCCAGGATGGTGTTTCCAGGAAGAACATCAATGCATTGTAGTTTCCTCAGGAAGTTGGTGGTGTCTCGAAGATAGCTGGGAGTGCTGGTAGCATAGGGCCTGAGGAGAGAGGCCAAATAGCCAGATAATCCTGCCGTCAGAGTGCCAATGCCTGAGATGATGGGGCGTCCAGGGTTTCCGGGTTTATGGATCTTGGGTAGCAGATAGAATACCCCTGGTCGGGGTTCTGGGGGTGTGTCCATGTAGATTTGTTCCCGTACTGTAGCTGGGAGTTTCTTGAGCAGATGGTGTAGTTTCTTTTGGTATTCCTCAGTGGGATCAGAGGATAGTGGCCTGTAGAATGTGGTCTTGGAGAGTTGCCTGGCAGCCTCCTGTTCATAATCTGACCTGTTCATTATGACTACAGCACCTCCTTTGTCAGCCCCTTTGATGATAATGTCAGAGTTGTTTCTGAGGCTGTGGATGGCATTGCGTTCTGTACGGCTGAGGTTATGGGACAAGTGATGTTGTTTGTCCACAATTTCAGCCTGTGCACGTCTGCGGAAACACTCTATGTAGAGGTCCAGTCTGTCATTTCGACCGTCAGGAGGAGTCCACGCAGAATTCTTCTTTTTGTAGTGTTGGTAGGAGGGTTCCTGTGGGTCAGTGCACTGTTCAGTGGTGCGTTGAAAATATTCCTTGAGTCGGAGACGAGGAAAGTAGGCTTCCAGATCACCGCAGAACTGTATCATGTTCGTGGGGACGGTGGGACAGAAAGAGAGTCCCCGAGATAGGACAGACTCTTCTGCTGGGCTAAGCGTGTGGTTGGAAAGATTGACAATGTTGTTAGATGAGTTGAGGGTACCATTGTTATAGCCCCTAGTGGCAGGTATTAGTTTAGATAACTTACAGTCCTTTTTCCTCTGTAGAGAAGTGAAGTGTGCATTGTAAATGGCTTGTCTCATTTTTGTAAAGTCCAGCCACGTGGAAGTTTGTGTAGAAGGCTGGTATTGTATGAGAGTCTCCAGTTCTGAGAGCTCATTCTTGATCTTCTCCTGTCTGCTGTACAGGATGCTGATCAGGTGGTTCCTCAGTTTCTTTGAGAGAGTGTGTGGCACAATCTCTCACCATACTCAGTGTAGTATGTTGATTACAATGGATTTTTTACCTTCAGTCCTTTTGGTATGATGTCCATCTGTTTGCATTTGGAGAGGAAGATGATGTCTGTCTGTATCTGTGCAAGTTTTTTGTTGAGGTTGATGGATTTCCACTCCATACGGCTAAATTTAGTGCCTTGCATGGTGTCAAGTATCAGGGGGTAGCCATGTTAGTCTGTATCTACAAAAACAACAAGGAGTCTGGTGGCACCTTAAAGACTAACAGATTTATTTGGGCATAAGCTTTCGTGAGTAAAAACCTCACTTCTTCGGATGCATAGAGTGAAAGTTACAGATGCAGGCATTATATACTGACACATGGAGAGCAGGGAGTTACTTCACAAGTGGAGAACCAGTGTTGACAGGGCCAATTCAAAAATCAGGGTGGATGTAGTCCACTCCCAATAATAGATGAGGAGGTGTCAATTCCAGGAGAGGAAAAGCTGCTTCTGTAGTGAGCCAGCCACTCCCAGTCCCTATTCAAGCCCAGATTAATGGTGTTGAATTTGCAAATGAATTTTAGTTCTGCTGTTTCTCTTTGAAGTCTGTTTCTGAAGTTTTTTTTGTTCAATGATAGTGACTTTTAAATCTGTAATAGAATGACCAGGGAGATTGAAGTGTTCACATACTGGCTTATGTATGTTACCATTCCTGATGTCCGACATGGGGACATTAGGGTTTGTCCTTTTCCTTTTCCCTTTTCCTCCATCCCTCCTTCCTTTCTCTTCATCTCTTACTTCTTTTGTCCTTTCTCTTGTTCCCCTCACACCACCAGGAGTGGTGTGTGTGTGTGTGTGTGTGGTGCTGATGGTTCTCTTCTCCTCCCCTTGTGGGGAGTTGATCCAAAACTGTAGGGTTGAAATAGTGCTTGGACCCCACTGACAGTAGATGCTGCCATTGTGTGACTTAGCATTAGTGTCTGGGATGACTTGGGTCAAGATCTCAACCTCCCTGCAACCTACTTCACTGCTGTCAGAATCCCTCCTGCACACCCTGATAGAGCCGCCTCCCAGCCCAACCTGTGTCGGGGTGGAGAAGAGGGTTCTGATGACTTGAGCTGTGGTTTGGAGGTGGAATATCTGTGAAGGGCACTGAGCAGGAGGTAGCAGGAGCTCACCCTACAAGGAGGGGGGTTGGCTCTGGAGGTTTCTAGAAAGGACAAGAAGACTCCATTTTGGGGTTCAGGAGGTGAATTCATCTCTCATTGATGGGCAGGTGCTGGGTGGAAATACTGCTGGTTCCAGGTTCCCTTAATTCCCCCTGATTCCTCGGGGCGTTTGAGTCTCTGACAGGTTCTCGTTCCCTTGCAGCAGGAGGACGTCACGGCCAAAATGATGCACCAGCTCCGCATCATCCTGCACTTACGCCACGTGCCTGAGACACTGCAGGGGCTGCGCCTCTGAGGCCTTCAGGAACTCCCGCTCCCTGCTGCAGGTACTGCTCTGGCTCACTGTAAATGACGAGCTAGTGGAAGGGGAAATGGAGCCCCCTGGCACTCACTAAAAGGGAAAGTGATGGATTCTCCATCTCTTAATGTCATTTAATTTAGACTAGATACCTTTCTGGAATGTTTGTACCCAAAAAGTAACTATTGTACTATACAGGAAGCCCATGATATGCAGGGGCTTAGATTAGATGCTCTAAAGGTCTCTTCTGGCCATAAAGTGTAGTAATTTTGGAAACACGGAGTGTAGCATTGGGAGCAGCCTCTGATGTTTTATTGTCTAGCCGGCTTGCTTCCTAGAATGAAGACCCATTGAGTGGGGTGATTCACACAGAGTAGCTCAAACCTTCAAAGTGTCAGGCCAGCAGGAGGACATTAGCACTTCAGGGTTTGGTTGGGTGTGGCAGTGACATCACAAAGGCCTTTTGCAGGACGTCAGCTTATTGGTCAAATGTGTTAGGGAGGTGGTGACCTCAGAGAGAGATGCTGACATCAGAGAGAGATGCTGACATGAGGGCCAGGGAAACCTCAGAGACCCCTCTGGCTTTGCTTCAGCAAGTCTCCTCCTTGAGGTCTCTCTTTGAGGAAAGTAAGTGCCTCGGAGAGGTTTGTATCCTGTTCAGTCTGATCCACCTGGTGCCAGCTGAATTCTAAGCATGGAAAACACTAGTTCAAGCTGGCAGAATTTTATTCCCTCCCTGTGATTTTGTCCCGTAGAATCACTGGGGACATTAGTGTTTGTCCTTTTCATTTTACCTTTTCCTCCCTCCCTCCTTCCTTTCTCTTCATCTCTTACTTCTTTTGTCCTTTCTCCTGTTCCCCTCCCACCACCGGGAGTGGTTTGTGTGTGTGTGTGTGTTTGTGTGTTGCTGGGGGTGCTCTTCACCTCCCTTTGTGGGGAGTTCATCCAAACCTGTGTGGTTGAAATAGTGTTTGGACTCCACTGACACTAGATGCTGCCATCGTGTGGATTAGCATTGGTGTCTGGGATGACTTGGGGCAAGATCTCAACCTCCCCGGAACCCACTTCACTGCTAGCAGAATCCCTCCTGCCACCCCTGCTAGAGCCGCCTCCCTGGCCAACCTGGTTGGGGGTGGAGAAGAGGGTTCTGATAACTTGAGCTGTGGTTTGGTGGTGGAACATCTGTCAAGGGCACTGAGAGGGAGGTAGCAGCAGCTCACCCTTCAAGGAGGGGATTTGGCACTGGAGGTTACTAGAAAGGACAAGAAGACTCCATTCCGGGGTTCAGGAGGTGAATTCATCCCTCAGTGGTGGGCAGGTGCTGAGTGGAAATACTGCTGGTTCCCGGTGTCCTTAATTCCCCCTGATTCATCGGGGCGTTTGAGTCTCTGACAGGTTCTCGTTCCCTTGCAGCAGGAGGACGTCACGGCCAAAGTGATGCACCCGCATCATCCGCCACTTGCGCCAGGTGCCTGAGACACTGCATGGGTTGTTCCTCTGAGTCTTTCAGCAACTCCCGCTCCCTGCTGCAAGTACTGCTCTGTCTCACTGTAAATGGGGAACTAGTGGAAGGGGAAATGGAGCCCCCTGGCCCTCACTAAAAGGGAAAGTGGTGGATTCTCCATCTCTTGATGTCATTGAATGAAGACTAGATGCCTTTCTGGAATGTGTGTGCCCAAAAAGTAACTATTGTACTATACAGGAGGCCTATGATATGCAGGGGCTTAGATGAGATGCTCTAAAGGTCTCTTGTGGCCATAAAGTCTACAAATTTTGGAAACACTGAGTGTAGTATTGGGAGCAGCCTGTGATGTTTTACTGTCTAGCCGGCTTGCTTCCTAGAATGAAGACGCATTGAGTGGGGTGATCCACAGAGAGTAGCTCAAACCTTCATAGTGTCAGGCCAGCAGCAGGACATTAGCACTTAAGGGTTTGATTGGTGGCAGTGATATCACAAAGGTCTTTTGCAGGACCTCAGCATATTGGTCAAAGGTGTTAGGGAGGTGGTAACCTCAGAGAGAGATGCTGCCATCAGCGAGGCAGGACAGGGGCGCATGGCCAGGGAAACCTCAGAGACCCCTGTGGCTTTGCTTCAGCAAGTCTCCTTCTCGAGGTTTCTCTTGAGGACTGAGAGAGTATTAGGATTCACGTATTTGAGTGAGAGCAGGAGCCTCTTTCGAGTTGTCTCCTTTCCTTTTACTGATTTTACTAGAAAACAGACATCCCTGTTTAGAAAGTAAGAGCCTCCAAGAGGTTTTGGAACCTGCTCAGTCTGATCCATCTGGTGCCAGCTGAATTCTAGGCATGGAAAACACTAGTTCAAGGTGGCAGAATTTTAATCCCTCCCTGTAATTTTGTCTGGTAGAATCACTGGGGACATTAGGGTTTGTCCTTTTCGTTTTACCTTTTCCTCCATCCCTCCTTCCTTTCTCTTTATCTCTTACTTCTTTTGTCCTTTCTCTTGTTCCCCTCCCACCACCAGGAGTGGTATATATGTGTGTGTGTGTGTGTGTGTGTGTGTGTGTTGCTGGGGGTGCTCATTACCTCTCCTTGTGGGAAGTTCATCGAAAACTGTGGGGTTGAAATAGTGTTTGGACTCCACTGACACTAGATGCTGCCATCCTGTGGCTTAGCATTAGTGTCTGGGATGACTTGGGTCAAGATCTCAACTTCCCCGCAACCCACTTCACTGCTGCCAGAATCCCTCCTGCCCCCCCCTGCTAGAGCCGCCTCCCTGCCCAACCTGGGTGGGGGTGGAGAAGAGGGTTCTGATAACTTGAGCTGTGGTTTGGAGGTGGAACAGCTGTCAAGGGCACTGAGAGGGAGGTAGCAGGAGCTCACCCTATAAGGACGGGGGTTGGCACTGGAGATTACTAGAAAGGAGAAGACGACTCCATTCTGGGGTTCAGGAGGTGAATTCATCCCTCAGTGGTGGGCAGGTGCTGGGTGTAAATACTGCTGGTTCCAGGTGTCCTTAATTGCCCCTGATTCCTCGGGGCATTTGAGTCTCTGAAAGGGTTCTCGTTCCCTTGCAGGAGGAGGACGTCACGGCCAAAGGGATGCACCAGCTCCGCATCATCCGGCACTTACGCCATGTGCCTGAGACACTGCAGGGGCTGTTCCTCTGAGGCCTTAGCAACTCCCTCTCCCTACTGCAGGTACTGCTCTTGCTCACTGTAAATGGGGAACTAGTGGAAGGGGAAATGGAGCCCCCTGGCACTCACTAAAAGGGAAAGTGGTGGATTCTCCAACTCTTGATGTCATTGATTGAAGACTAGATGCCTTTCTGGAATGTGTGTGCCCAAAAAGTAACTATTGTACTATACTGGAAGCCTATGATATGGAGGGGGTTAGATGAGATGCTGTAAAGGTCTCTTCTGGCCAGAAAGTCTCCTACCTTTGGAAACACTGAGTGTAGTATTGGGAGCAGCCTCTGATGTTTTACTGTCTAGCTAGCTTGCTTCCTAGAATGAAGACGAATTTTGTGGTGTGATCCACAGAGCGTAGCTCAAACGTTCAAAGTGTCAGGCCAGCAGCAGGACATGAGCACTTTAGGGTTTGGTTGGGTGTGGCAGTGATATCACAAAGGCTTTTTCAAGGACCTCAGCGTACTGGTCAAAGGTGTTAGGGAGGTGGTGACCTCAGAGAGAGATGCTGTCTTCAGCCAGGGAGGACAGGGGCTTACAACCAGGGAAACCTCAGAGACCCCTGTGGCTTTGCTTCAGCAAGTCTCCTTCTCGAGGTTTCTTTTTGAGGACTGAGAGAGTGTTGGGGTTGACGTATGTGAGTGCGAGCAGGAGCCTCTTTCGAGTTTTCTCCTTTCCTTTTACTGATTTTACTTGAAAATTAGAAGGTAAGAGCCTCCAAGAGGTTTTGAAACCTGCTCAGTCTGATCCATCTGGTGCCAGCTGAATTCTCGGCATGGAAAACAGTAGTTTAAGGTGGCAGAATTTTCTTCCCTCCCTGGAATTTTGTCCCGTGGAATCACTGGGGACACTAGGGTTTGTCCTTTTCGTTTTACCTTTTCCTCCATCCCTCCTTCCTTTCTCTTCATCTCTTACTTCTTTTGTCCTTTCTCTTGTTCCCCTCCCACCTCCAGGAGTGGTGTGTGTGTTGCTGGGGGTGCTCTTCACCTCCCCTTGTGGGAAGTTGATCCAAAACTGTCGGGTTCAAATAGTGCTTGGACTCCACTGACACTAGATGCTGCCATCCTGTGGCTTAGCATTAGTGTCTGGGACAACTTGGGGCAAGATCTCAACTTCCCCGCAACCCACTTCACTGCTGGCAGAATCCCTCCTGCCCCCCCTGCTAGGGCCGCCTCCCTGCGCAACCTGGGTTGGGCTGGAGAAGAGGGTTCTGATAACTTGAGCTGTGGTTTGAAGGTAGAACAGCTGTCAAGGGTACTGAGGGGGAGGTAGCAGGAGCTCACCCTACAGGGTGGTGGGTTGGCACTGGAGGTTACTAGAAAGGACAAGAAGACTCCATTCTGGGGTTCAGGAGGTGAATTCATCCCTCAGTGGTGGGCAGGTAGTCAGTTTAAATACTGCTGGTTCCAGGTGCCCTTAATTCCCCCTGATTCCTCGGGGCGTTTGAGTCTCTGACAGGTTCTCGTTCCCTTGCAGGAGGAGGACGTCACGGCCAAAGTGATGCACCCGCATCATCCGGCACTTGCGCCAGGTGCCTGAGACACTGCAGGGGCTGCGCCTCTGAGGCCTTCAGCAACTCCCGCTCCCTGCTGCAGGTACTGCTCTGTCTCCCTGTAAATGGCGAGCTAGTGGAAGGGGAAATGGAGCCCCCTGGCACTCACTAAAAGGGAAAGTGGTGGATTCTCCATCTCTTGATGTCATTGAATGAAGACTAGATGCCTTTCTGAAATGTGTGCGCCCAAAAAGTAACTATTGTACTATACAGGAGGCCTATGATATGGAGGAGATTAGATGAGATGCTGTAAAGGTCTCTTGTGGCCAGAAAGTCTCCTACTTTTGGAAACACTGAGTGTAGTATTGGGAGCAGCCTCTGATGTTTTACTGTCTAGCCGACTTGCTTCCTAGAATGAAGACGCATTGAGTGGGGTGATCCACAGAGAGTACCTGTGTCAAGGCTGTATCCCCACTTTGAAGTTTAGGGTACAAATGTAGGGGCCTGCATGAAAACTTCTAAGCTTAACCACCATCCCAAGGCTAATTTCCTCCCCTGGGTAGCCTTGAGAAACCTTTCACCAATTCCCTGGTGAATACAGATCCAAACCCCTTGGATCTTAAAACAAGGAGAAATTAACTATCCCCCCTCCTTCCTCCCACCAACTTCTGGTAAATACAGATCCAACCCCCTTGGATCTTAAAACAAGGAGAAATTAACCATCCCCCCTCCTTCCTCCCGCCAACTCCTGGTGAATCAAGATCCAAACTCCTTGGATCTTAAAACAAGGATAAATCAATCAGGTTCTTAAAAATAAGGCTTTTAATTAAAGAAAAAGGTAAAAATCATCTCTGTAAGATCAGTATGGAAATTAACCTTACAGGGTAATCAAACTTAAAGAGCTCAGAGGACTCCCCTCTAGTCTTAGGTTCAAAGTACAGCAAACAAAGATAAACACTCTAGTAAAAGGTACATTTACAAGTTGAGAAAACAAAGGAAAACTAACACGCCTTGTTTGAAATAGGAGAGACTTGTTTAGAAAGATGTGGAGAACCTGGATTGATGTCTGGTCCCTCTCAGTCCCGAGGGCGAACACCCACACAAACAAAGAACACAAACAAAAGCCTTCCCCTCCCCAAGATTTGAAAGTATCTTGTCCCCTTATTGGTCCTTTAGGTCAGATGCCAGCCAGGTTACCTGAGCTTCTTAACCCTTTACAGGGAAAAGGATTTTGGAGTCTCTGGCCAGGAGGGATTTTATAGTACTGTACACAGGACAGCTGTTAACCTTCCCTTTATAGTTATGACAACCTCAAACCTTCAAAGTGTCAGGCCAGCAGCAGGAAATTAGCACTTGAGGGTTTGGTTGGGTGTGGCAGTGACATCACAAAGGCCTTTTGCAGGATGTCAGCTTATTGGTCAAATGTGTTAGGGAGGTGGTGACCTCAGAGAGAGATGCTGACATCAGCCAGGCAGGACAGGGGCCCAGGGCCAGGGAAACCTCAGAGACCCCTGTGGCTTTGCTTCAGCAAGTCTCCTTCTCGAGGTCTCTCTTTGAGGACTGAGAGAGTATTAGGGCTGACGTATGTGAGTGCGTGCAGGAGCCTCTTTCGAGTTTTCTCCTTTCCTTTTACTGATTTTACTAGAAAACAGACGTCCCTGTTAAGAAGTTAAGAGCCTCGGAGAGGTTTGTAACCTTTTCAGTCTGATCCACCTGGTGCCAGCTGAATTCTAGGCATGAAAAACACTAGCTCAAGGTGGCAGAATTTTATTCCCTCCCTGGGATTTTGTCCCGTGGAATCACTGGGGACATTAGGTTTTGTCCTTTTCGTTTTACCTTTTCCTCCATCCCTCCTTCCTTTCTCTTCATCACTTACTTCTTTTGTCCTTTCTCCTGTTCCCCTCCCACCACCAGGAGTGTGTGTGTGTGTGTGTGTGTGTGTGTGTTGTTGGCGGTGCTCTTCACCTCCCCTTGTGGAAAGTTGATCCAATACTGTGAGGTTGAAATAGTGCTTGGACTCCACTGACACTAGATGCTCCCATCCTGTGGCTTAACATTACTGTCTGCGATGACTTGGGGCAAGGTCTCAACCTCCCCGCAACGCACTTTTCTGCTTTCAGAATCCCACCTGCCCCCCCTGCTAGAGCCGCCTCCCTGCCCAACCTGGGTGGGGGTGGAGAAGAGGGTTCTGATAACTTGAGCTGTGGTTTGGAGGTGGAACAGCTGTCAAGGGCACTGAGCTGGAGGTAGCAGGAGCTCATCCTACAAGGAGTGGGGTTGGCACTGGAGGTTACTAGAAAGGACAAGAAGACTCCATTCTGGGGTTGAGGAGGTGAATTGCTCAAAGGTGTTAGGGACATGGTGACCTCAGAGAGAGATGCTGACATGAGCCAGGCATGACAGGAGCACAGGGCCAGGGAAACCTCAGAGACCCCTGTGGTTTTGCTTCAGCAAGTCTCCTTCTCGAGGTCTCTCTTTGAGGACTGACAGAGTATTAGGGTTCACGTATGTGAGTGGGAGCAGGAGCCTCTTTCGAGTTTTCTCCTTTCCTTTTACTGATTTTACTAGAAATTAGTTAGAAGCAACAAAGCACATTTGGGGATTTTTCGATGGTTGGGGTCTCTGGTGATTGGTTCCATATAAGATGGGGAAAAAAAAATGGAGTCTCCTTCCTTGGAGGTTTTTAAGGCCCGGCTTGACAAAGACCTGGCTGGGATGATTTAGCTGGGAATTGGTCCTGCTCTGAGCATGGGGTTGGACTAGATGACTTCTTGAGGTCCCTTCCAACTCTGATATTCTATGATTCTATGATTCTATGAAAACAGACTTCCCTGTTGAGAAGGTAAGAGCCTCCAATAGGTTTTGGAACCTCCACAGTCTGATCCATCTGGTGCCAGCTGAATTCTAGGCATGGGAAACACTAGTTCAAGGTGGCAGAATTTTATTCCGTCCCTTGGATTTTATCCCGTAGAATCACTAGGGATATTAGCGTTTGTCCTTTTCATTTTACCTTTTCCTCCATCCCTCCTTCCTTTTTCTTCATCTCTTACTTCTTTTGTCCTTTCTCTTGTTCCCCTCCCACCACCAGGAGTGGTGTGTGTGTGTGTGTCTGTGTGTGTATTGCTGGGGGTTCTCTTCACCTCTCCTTGTGGGAAGTTCCTCTAAAACTGTGGGGTTGAAATAGTGCTTGGACTCCACTGACACAAGATGCTGCCATCCTGTGTCTTAGCATTAGTGTCTGGGATGACTTGGGGCAAGATCTCAACCTCCCCTCAACCTCTTCACTTCTGGCAGAATTCCTTCCGGCCCCCCCGCTAGAGCCGCCTCCATGCCCAACCTGGTTGGGGGTGGAGAAGAGGGTTCTGATAACTTGAGGTTTGGTTTGGAGGTGGAACAGCTGTCAAGAACACTGAGTGGGAGGAAGCAGGAGCGCACCCTAGAAGGAGGGGGGTTGGCACTGGAGGTTACTAGAAAGGACAAGAAGACTCCATTCTGGGGTTCAGGAGGTGAATTCATCCCTCAGTGGTGGGCAGGTGCTGAGTGGAAATACTGCTGGTTCCAGGTGCCCTTAATTCCCCCTGATTCCTCGGGGCGTTTGAGTCTCTGACAGGTTCTCGTTCCCTTGCAGGAGGAGGACGTCACGGCCAAAGTGATGCACCCGCATTATCCGCCACTTGCGCCAGGTGCCTGAGACACTGCAGGGGCTGCGCCTCTGAGGCCTTCAGCATCTCCTGCTCCCTGCTGCAGGTACTGCTCTGTCTCCCTGTAAATGGCGAGCTAGTGGAAGGCGAAATGGAGCCCCCTGGCACTCACTAAAAGGGAAAGTGGTGGATTCTCCATCTCTTGATGTCATTGAATGAAGACTAGATGCCTTTCTGGAATGTGTGTGCCCAAAAAGTAACTATTCTACTATACAGGAGGCCTATGATATGCAGGGGCTTAGATGAGATGCTCTAAAGGTCTCTTGTGGCCATAACGTCTACACATTTTGGAAACACTGAGTGTAGTATTGGGAGCAGCCTCTGATGTTTTACTGTCTAGCTAGCTTGCTTCCTAGAATGAAGACGAATTTTGTGGTGTGATCCACAGAGCGTAGCTCAAACCTTCAAAGTGTCAGGCAAGCAGCAGGACATGAGCACTTTAGGGTTTGGTTGGGTGTGGCAGTGATATCACAAAGGCTTTTTCAAGGACCTCAGCGTACTGGTCAAAGGTGTTAGGGAGGTGGTGACCTCAGAGAGAGATGCTGTCTTCAGCCAGGGAGGACAGGGGCTTACGACCAGGGAAACCTCAGAGACCCCTGTGGCTTTGCTTCAGCAAGTCTGCTTCTCGAGGTTTCTTTTTGAGGACTGAGAGAGTATTAGGGTTCACGTATTTAAGTGCGAGCAGGAGCCTCTTTCGAGTTTTCTCCTTTCCTTTTACTGATTTTACTTGAAAATTAGAAGGTAAGAGCCTCCAAGAGGTTTTGGAACCTGCTCAGTCTGATCCATCTGGTGCCACCTGAATTCTCGGCATGGAAAACAGTAGTTTAAGGTGGCAGAATTTTATTCCCTCCCTGGAATTTTGTCCCGTAGAATCACTGGGGACACTAGGGTTTGTCCTTTTCGTTTTACCTTTTCCTCCATCCCTCCTTCCTTTCTCTTCATCTCTTACTTCTTTTGTCCTTTCTCTTGTTCCCCTCACACCACCAGGAGTGGTGTGTGTGTGTGTGTGTGTGTGTGTGTGTGTGTGTGTGGTGCTGTTGGTTCTCTTCACCTCCCCTTGTGGGGAGTTGATCCAAAACTGTGGGGTTGAAATAGTGCTTGGACCCCACTGACAGTAGATGCTGCCATTGTGTGACTTAGCATTAGTGTCTGGGATGACTTGGGTCAAGATCTCAACCTCCCTGCAACCCACTTCACTGCTGTCAGAATCCCTCCTGCACACCCTGTTAGAGCCGCCTCCCAGCACAACCTGTGTCGGGGTGGAGAAGAGGGTTCTGATGACTTTAGCTGTGGTTTGGAGGTGGAATGTCTGTGAAGGGCACTGAGCAGGAGGTAGCAGGAGCTCACCCTACAAGGAGGGGGGTTAGCTCTGGAGGTTTCTAGAAAGGACAAGAAGACTCCATTCTGGGGTTCAGGAGGTGAATTCATCTCTCATTGATGGGCAGGTGCTGGGTGGAAATACTGCTGGTTCCAGGTTCCCTTAATTCCCCCTGATTCCTCGGGGCCTTTGAGTCTCTGACAGGTTCTCGTTCCCTTGCAGCAGGAGGACGTCAGGGCCAAAATGATGCACCAGCTCCGCATCATCCTGCACTTACGCCACGTGCCTGAGACACTGCAGGGGCTGCGCCTCTGAGGCCTTCAGGAACTCCCGCTCCCTGCTGCAGGTACTGTTCTGGCTCACTGTAAATGGGGAGCTAGTGGAAGGGGAAATGGATCCCCTGGCACTCACTAAAAGGGAAAGTGATGGATTCTCCATCTCTTAATGTCATTTAATTTAGACTAGATACCTTTCTGGAATGTTTGTGCCCAAAAAGTAACTATTGTACTATACAGGAAGCCCATGATATGCAGGGGCTTAGATTAGGTGCTCTAAAGGTCTCTTCTGGCCATAAAGTGTAGTAATTTTGGAAACACGGAGTGTAGCATTGGGAGCAGCCTCTGATGTTTTACTGTCTAGCCGGCTTGCTTCCTACAATGAAGACGCATTGACTGGGGTGATCCACACAGAGTAGCTCAAACCTTCAAAGTGTCAGGCCAGCACCAGGACATTAGCACTTCAGGGTTTGGTTGGGTGTGGCAGTGACATCACAAAGGCCTTTTGCAGGACGTCAGCTTATTGGTCAAATGTGTTAGGGAGGTGGTGACCTCAGAGAGAGATGCTGACATGAGGGCCAGGGAAAGCTCAGAGACCGCTCTGGCTTTGCTTCAGCAAGTCTCCTCCTTGAGGTCTCTCTGTGAGGAAAGTAAGTGCCTCGGAGAGGTTTGTATCCTGTTCAGTCTGATCCACCTGGAGCCAGCTGAATTCTAGGCATGGAAAACACTAGTTCAAGGTGGCAGAATTTTATTCCCTCCCTGTGATTTTGTCCCGTAGAATCACTGGGGACATTAGTGTTTGTCCTTTTCGTTTTACCTTTTCCTCCCTCTCTCCTTCCTTTCTCTTCATCTCTTACTTCTTTTGTCCTTTCTCCTGTTCCCCTCCCACCACCGGGAGTGGTTTGTGTGTGTGTGTGTGTGTGTGTTGCTGGGGGTGCTCTTCACCTTCCTTTGTGGGGAGTTCATCCAAACCTGTGTGGTTGAAATAGTGCTTGGACTCCACGGACACTAGATGCTGCCATCGTGTGGATTAGCATTGGTGTCTGGGATGACTTGGGGCAAGATCTCAACCTCCCCGCAACCCACTTCACTGCTGGCAGAATCCCACCTGCCACCCCTGCTAGAGCCGCCTCCCTGGCCAACCTGGGTGGGGGTGGAGAAGAGGGTTCTGATAACTTGAGCTGTGGTTTGGTGGTGGAACAGCTGTCAAGGGCACTGAGAGGGAGGTAGCAGCAGCTCACCCTTCAAGGAGGGGATTTGGCACTGGAAGTTACTAGAAAGGACAAGAAGACTCCATTCTGGGGTTCAGGAGGTGAATTCATCCCTCTGTGGTGGGCAGGTGCTGAGTGGAAATACTGCTGATTCCCGGTGCCCTTAATTCCCCCTGATTCCTCGGGGCGTTTGAGTCTCTGACAGGTTCTCGTTCCCTTGCAGCAGGAGGACGTCACGGCCAAAGCTATGCACCAGCTCCGCATCATCCATCACTTGCGCCAGGTGCCTGAGACACTGCAGGGGTTGTGCCTCTGAGGCCATCAGGAACTCCCGCTCCCTGCTGCAGGTACTGCTTTGGTTTACTGTAAATGGGGAGCTAGTGGAAGGGGAAATGGAGCCCCCTGGCACTCACTAAAAGGGAAAGTGGTGGATTCTCCATCTCTTGATGTCATTTAATGAAGACTAGATGCCTTTCTGGAATGTGTGTGCCCAAAAAGTAACTATTGTACTATACTGGAAGCCTATGATATGGAGGGGGTTAGATGAGATGCTCTAAAGGTCTCTTGTGGCCATAAAGTCTCCTAATTTTGGAAACACTGAGTGTAGCATTGGGAGCAGCCCCTGATGTTTTAGTGTCTAGCCGGCTTGCTTCCTAGAATGAAGACGCATTGAGTGGGGTGATCCACACAGAGTAGCTCAAACCTTCATAGTGTCAGGCCAGCAGCAGGACATTAGCACTTCCGGGGATGGGTGGGTGTGGTAGTGACATCACAAAGGCCTTTTCAGGACCTCAGCCTATTGGTCAAAGGTGTTAGGGAGGTGGTGACCTCCGAGAGAGATGCTGACATCAGCCAGGCAGGACAGGAGCTTAGGGCCAGGGAAACCTCAGACACCCCTGTGGCTTTCATAGAATCATAGAATCATAGAATATCAGGGTTGGAAGGGACCTCAAGAGGTCATCTAGTCCAACCCCCTCCTCAAAGCAAGACCAATTCCCAACTAAATCATCCCAGCCAGGGCTTTGTCAAGCCGGGCCTTAAAAACCTCCAAGGAAGGAGACTCCACCACCTCCCTAGGTAACGCATTCCAGTGCTTCACCACCCTCCTAGTGAAATAGTGTTTCCTAATATCCAACCTGGACCTCCCCCACTGCAACTTGAGACCATTGCTCCTTGTTCTGTCATCTGCCACCACTGAGAACAACCGAGCTCCATCCTCTTTGGAACCCCCCTTCACGTAGTTGAAGGCTGCTATCAAATCCCCCCTCATTCTTCTCTTCTGGAGACTAAACAATCCCAGTTCCCTCAGCCTCTCCTCAAAAGTCATGTGCTGCAGACCCCTAATCATTTTTGTTGCTCTCCGCTGGACTCTTTCCAATTTTTCCACATCCTTCTTGTAGTGTGGGGCCTGTCGGAGAAAAACAGAGTTCTCACTATTTGTTTAGGTACAGCAAGTCAGATGCTTTATTAACTCTCACAATTGCCCAGAGGGAGAGAGCTAAGCACGTCTCTCCCAGGTAACTAATTACAGCAAGCATTTATACCTTTCATTACAGAAATAACGAGGGACAGCTGCGTTTTGTTTATATATAGGCCATCTTGATATCTCATTTCTTCACTTGTTTTGACTCTTGCCAACATACAATATTTTCTATACCTTATCTACACAAGGTCTTCTACACCTTATCTATACCAGGTCATAATGACTTCTTACACAGTTCTTTCTCACCCACCTCACACATTCCTCGCTTCTACAAATCTCGCGTTATTAGGGTTACTGTTAGCCTAACTCTTTCTAACGAACTGTCATTCATTGCATCCCCTTCCTGTCAGCTCTTTCTCTGCTTCCACAGGCCCAAAACTGGACACAGTAATCTAGATGAGGCCTCACCAATGTCGAATAAAGGGGAACGATCACGTTCCTCGATCTGCTGGCAATGCCACTACTTATACAGCCCAAAATGCCGTTAGCCTTCTTGGCAACAAGAGCACACTGTTGACTCATATCCAGCTTCTCGTCCACTGTGACCCCTAGGTCCTTTTCTGCAGAACTGCTACCTAGCCATTCGGTCCCTAGTCTGTAGCAGTGCATGGGATTCTTCCGTCCTAAGTGCAGGACTCTGCACTTGTCCTTGTTGAACTTCATCAGGTTTTTTTTGGCCCAATCCTCTAATTTGTCTAGGTCCCTCTGTATCCGATCCCTACCCTCTAGCGTATCTACCACGCCTCCTAGTTTAGTGTCATCTGCAAACTTGCTGAGAGTGCAGTCCACACCATCCTCCAGATCATTAATAAAGATATTAAACAAAACCGGCCCCAGGACCGACCCTTGGGGCACTACTCCGCTTGAAACCGGCTGCCGACTAGACATGGAGCCATTGATCACTACCCGTTGAGCCCGACGATCCAGCCAGCTTTCTATCCACCTTACAGTCCATTCATCCAGCCCATACTTCTTTAACTTGGTGGCAAGAATACTGTGGGAGAGCGTATCAAAAGCTTTGCTAAAGTCAAGGAATAACACATCCACTGCTTTCCCCTCATCCACAGAGCCAGTTATCTCATCGTAGAAGGCAATTAGGTTAGTCAGGCACGACTTCCCCTTGGTGAATCCATGCTGACTGTTCCTGATCACTTTCCTCTCCTCTAAGTGTTTCATCATTGATTCCTTGAGGACCTGCTCCATGATTTTTCCAGGGACTGAGGTGAGGCTGACTGGCCTGTAGTTCCCCGGATCCTCCTCCTTCCCTTTTTTAAAGATGGGCACTACATTAGCCTTTTTCCAGTCATCCGGGACCTCCCTCGATCGCCATGAGTTTTCAAAAATAATGGCTAATGGCTGTGCAATCTCATCCGCCAACTCCTTTAGCACCCTCGGATGCAGCGCATCCAGCCCCATGGAGTTGTGCACGTCCAGTTTTTCTAAATAGTCCCGAACCACTTCTTTCTCCACAGAGGGCTGGTCACCTTCTCCCCATATTGTGCTGCCCAGTGCAGCAGTCTGGGAGCTGACCTTGTTCGTGAAGACAGAGGCAAAAAAAGCATTGAGTACATTAGCTTTTTCCACATCCTCAGTCACTAGGTTGCCTCCCTCATTCAGTAAGGGGCCCACACTTTCCTTGACTTTCTTCTTGTTGCTAACATACCTGAAGAAACCCTTCTTGTTACTCTTAACATCTCTTGCTAGCTGCAACTCCAAGTGTGATTTGGCCTTCCTGATTTCACTCCTGCATGCCTGAGCAATATTTTTATACTCCTCCCTGGTCATTTCTCCAATCTTCCACTTCTTGTAAGCTTCTTTTTTGCGTTTAAGATCAGCAAGGATTTCACTGTTTAGCCAAGCTGGTCGCCTGCCATATTTACTATTCTTTCTACACATCGGGATGGTTTGTTCCTGCAACCGCAATAAGGATTCTTTAAAATACAGCCAGCTCTCCTGGACCCCTTTGCCCTTCATGTTATTCTCCCAGGGGATCCTGCCCATCTGTTCCCTGAGGGAGTCAAAGTCTGCTTTTCTGAAGTCCAGGGTCCGTATTCTGCTGCTCTCCTTTCTTCCTTGTGTCAGGATCCTGAACTCGACCATCTCATGGTCACTGCCTCCCAGGTTCCCATCCACTTTTGCTTCCCCTACTAATTCTTCCCTGTTTGTGAGCAGCAGGTCGAGAAAAGCTCTGCCCCTAGTTGGTTCCTCCAGCACTTGCACCAGGAAATTGTGCCCTACACTTTCCAAAAACTTCCTGGATTGTCTGTGCACCGCTGTATTGCTCTCCTAGCAGATATCAGGGTGGTTAAAGTCTCCCATGAGAACCAGGGCCTGCGATCTAGCAACTTCTGCTAGTTGCCAGAAGAAAGCCTCGTCCACCTCATCCCCCTGGTCTGGTGGTCTATACCAGACTCCAACCGTGACATCCCCCTTGTTGCTCACACTTCTCAACTTTATCCAGAGACTCTCAGGTTTTTCTACAGTTTCATACCGGACCTCTGAGCACTCATACTCCTCTCTTACATACAATGCAACTCCCCCACCTTTTCTGCCCTGCCTGTCCTTCCTGAACAGTTTATATCCATCCATGACAGTACTCCAGTCATGTGAGTTATCCCACCAAGTGTCTGTTATTGCTTCAGCAAGTCTCCTTCTCGAGGTCTCCCTTTGAGGACTGAGAGAGTATTAGTGTTCACATGTGTGAGTGCGAGCAGGAGCCTCTTTGGAGTTTTCTCCTTTCCTTTGACGGATTTTACTAGAAAACAGACGTCCCTATTTAGAAGGTAAGAGCCTCCAAGAGGTTTTGGAACCTGCTCAGTCTGATCCATCTGGTGCCAGCTGAATTCTAGGCATGGAAAACACTAGGTTAAGGTGGCAGAATTTTATTCCCTCTGTGGGATTTTGTCCCGTAGAATCACAGGGGACATTAGTGTTTGTCATTTTCGTTTTATCTTTTCCTCCATCCCTCCTTCCTTTCTCTTCATCTCTTACTTCTTTTGTCCTTTCTCCTGTTCACCTGCCACCACCAGGAGTGGGGTGTGTGTGTGTGTGTGTTGCTGGGGGTGCTCTTCACCTCCCCTTGTGGGAAGTTGATCCAAAACTGTAAGGTTGAAATAGTGCTTGAACTCCAATGACACTAGATGCTGCCATCCTGTGGCTTAGCATTAGTGTCTGGGATGATTGGGGCAAGATCTCAACCTCCCCGCAACCCACTTCACTGCTGGCAGAATCCCTCCTGCCCCCCCTGCTAGAGCCGCCTCCCTGCCCAACCTGGGTAGGGGTGGAGAAGAGGGTTCTGATAACTTGAGCTGTGGTTTGGAGGTGGAACAGCTGTCAAGGGCACTGAGGGGGAAGTAGCAGGATCTCATCCTTCAAGGAGGGGGGTTGGCACTGGAGGTTACTAGAAAGGACAAGAAGACTCCATTCTGGGGTTCAGGAGGTGAATTCATCCCTCAGTGGTGGGGAGGTGCTGGGTGGAAATACTGCTGGTTCCAGATGCCCTTAATTCCCCCTGATTCCTCGGGGCGTTTGAGTCTTTGACAGGTTCTCGTTCCCTTGCAGCAGGAGGACGTCATGGCCAGAGTGATGCACCAGCTCTGCATCATCCGGCACTTGTGCCAGGTGCCTTAGACACTGCAGGGGCTGTGCCTCTGAGGCCATCAGCAACTCCCGCTCCCTGCTGCAGGTACTGCTCTGGCTCACTGTAAATGGGGAGCTAGTGGAAGGGGAAATGGAGCCCCCTGACACTCAGTAAAAGGGAAAGTGGTGGATTCTCCATCTCTTGATGTCATTTCATGAAGACTAGATGCCTTTCTGGAATGTGTGTGCCCAAAAAGTACCTATTGTACTATACAGGAAGCCTATGATATGCAGGGGGTTAGATGAGATGTTCTAAAGGTCTCAGAGAGTAGCTGAAACCTTCAAAGTGTCAGGCGAGCAGCAGGACATTAGCACTTCAGGGGATGGGTGGGTGTGGCAGTGACCTCACAAAGGCCTTTTGCAGTGTAGTAGTTCCGGGGTGGGGCTCGTCCCTTCCTGGGGTACCTGGGAGCCAGGCCGCCCCGCTACAAAGCGAATAACAGTTAGGGCCCAGACCTTTGGGTAGGGGCTGAGCACACAATTAGCAGTTCGGCGCTCAGGCCTTTGTGCAGGGACTGAGCACACAATCAACAGTTCAGAGCTCAGGCCCTTATGCAGGGACTGAGCACACAATCAACAGCTCCGGCCCTGGGTCAGGGCGGGGAACAAACCAGTAGTCAGTCAGCGGCCCAGGCCTTGTAGCAGGAGCTGGGTCAGTTTGGGTTAGCCCAGGCCCTAGGTCAGGGCGGGGCAGCAAACCAATCGTCAGTCAGAGGCCCAGGCCCCTTGGACAAGGAGGAGGAGAGACTGCCACCCAGCACGGGGTGGCAGGGGGGAACACAGGCCCACCCACTCCACTGTGTTCCAGCCCGGGGCCCTATCCGCAGCAGTCCGTCTGCCGCGCAGTCAGTGGGGATCCTGACCGCAACACACTGACATGGGTTCGGGGTCTGCTATCCCCGGGCCACTTCCCATCTCCTCCTCCATGGGTACCTGTTCCTCCTGAGTTCCATCTGCTGGGTCGCAGATCATGGGCTCCTCCGGGCCCCGAGCAGCAGGTAGGTCTGTCACTCCCTCTGGGCCCTTGGCGGGGGAAGCTCAGACCGTTCCTCAGGATACCGGGCTCTCGGCAGGCTCAGGTCCGCGGGAGCTCGGGCACCAGCGTCTGTCCTCTCCCGCTGCCGGCCAGCTACTGAGCGCTGTGGCTTGGCCTTTATACTTCCTGTCCCGCCCCTTGACTTCCGGGGGGTGGGGACAGGCCGCGGTGGCCTTGACTTCCTGGGGCGCCTGGGAGCCAGGCCGCCCCGCTACATGCAGTATCTCAGCATATTGGTCAAAGGTGTTAGGGAGGTGGTGACCTCAGAGAGAGATGCTGACATCAGTCACGGGCGCAGGGACAGGGAAACCTCAGAGACCCCTGTGGCTTTGCTTTAGCAAGTCTCCTTCTCGAGGTCTCTCTTTGAGTACTGAGAGAGTATTAGGGTTCACGTATGTGAGTGCGAGCAGGAGCCTCTTTCGAGTTTTCTCCTTCCCTTTTACTGATTTTACTAGAAAACAGACGTCCCTGTTTAGAAGGTAAGAGCCTCCAAGAGGTTTTTGAACCTGCTCAGTCTGATCCACCTGGTGCCCGTTGAATTCTAGGCATGGAAAACACTAGTTCAAGGTGACAGAATTTTGTAGTCCACACGGGATTTTGTCCCGTGGAATCACTGGGGACATTAGGGTTTGTCCTTTTCATTTTACCTTTTCCACCATCCCTCCTTCCTTTCTCTTCATCTCTTACTCAGTGAAAGGGAAAGTGGTGGATTCTCCATCTCTTTAAGTCATTGAATGAAACTAGATGCCTTTCTGGAATGTTTGTGCCCAAAAAGTAACTATTGTCCTATACAGGAAGCCTATGATATGCAGGGGGTTAGATGAGATGCTCTAAAGGTCTCTAATGTTTTACTGACTAACCGGCTTGCTTCCTAGAATGAAGACGCATTGAGTGGGGTGATCCACAGAGAGTAGCTCAAACCTTCAAAGTGTCAGGCCAGCAGCAGGATATTAGCACTTCAGGGGATGGGTGGGTGTGGCAGTGACATCACAAAGGCCTTTTGCAGGAGCTCAGCCTATTGGTCAAAGTTGTTAGGGAGGTGGTGACCTCAGAGAGAGATGCTCACATCAGCCAGGCAAAACAGGGGCGCAGGGCCAGGGAAACCTCAGAGACCCCTGTGGCTTTGCTTCAGCAAGTCTCCTTCTCGAGCTCTCTTTGAGGACTGAGAGAGTATTAGGGTTCACATATGTGAGTGTGAGCAGGAGCCTCTTTTGAGTTTTCTCCTTTCCTTTTACCCATTTTACTAGAAAACAGAAGTCCCTGTTGAGAAAGTAAGTGCCTCGGAGAGGTTTGTAACCTGTTCAGTCTGATCCACCTGGTGCCATCTGAATTCTAGGCATGGAAAACACTAGTTTAAGGTGGCAGAATTTTATTCCCTCCCTGGGATTTTGTCCCGTAGAATCACTGGGGATATTAGGAAAACAACAAGGAGTCTGGTGGCACCTTGAAGACTAACAAATTTATTTGGGCATAAGCTTTCGTGAGTAAAAACCTCACTTCTTCGGATGCATAGAGTGAAAGTTACAGATGCAGGCATTATATACTGACACATGGAGAGCAGGGAGTTACTTCACAAGTGGAGAACCAGTGTTGACAGGGCCAATTCAAAAATCAGGGTGGATGTAGTCCACTCCCAATAATAGATGAGGAGGTGTCAATTCCAGGAGAGGAAAAGCTGCTTCTGTAGTGAGCCAGCCACTCCCAGTCCCTATTCAAGCCCAGATTAATGGTGTTGAATTTGCAAATGAATTTTAGTTCTGCTGTTTCTCTTTGAAGTCTGTTTCTGAAGTTTTTTTGTTCAATGATAGTGACTTTTAAATCTGTAATAGAATGACCAGGGAGATTGAAGTGTTCACATACTGGCTTATGTATGTTACCATTCCTGATGTCCGACATGGGGACATTAGGGTTTGTCCTTTTCCTTTTACCTTTCCCTCCATCCCTCCTTCCTTTCTCTTCATCTCTTACTTTTTTTGTCCTTTCTCTTGTTCCCCTCACACCACCAGGAGTGGTGTGTGTGTGTGTGTGTGTGTGTGTGTGTGTGGTGCTGATGTTTCTCTTCTCCTCCCCTTGTGGGGAGTTGATCCAAAACTGTGGGGTTGAAATAGTGCTTGGACCCCACTGACAGTAGATGCTGCCATTGTGTGACTTAGCATTAGTGTCTGGGATGACTTGGGTCAAGATCTCAACCTCCCTGCAACCCACTTCACTGCTGTCAGAATCCCTCCTGCACACCCTGTTAGAGCCGCCTCCCAGCCCAACCTGTGTCGGGGTGGAGAAGAGGGTTCTGATGACTTGAGCTGTGGTTTGGAGGTGGAATATCTGTGAAGGGCACTGAGCAGGAGGTAACAGGAGCTCACCCTACAAGGAGGGGGGTTGGCTCTGGAGGTTTCTAGAAAGGACAAGGAGACTCCATTTTGGGGTTCAGGAGGTGAATTCATCTCTCATTGATGGGCAGGTGCTGGGTGGAAATACTGCTGGTTCCAGGTTCCCTTAATTCCCCCTGATTCCTCGGGGCGTTTGAGTCTCTGACAGGTTGTCGTTCCCTTGCAGCAGGAGGACGTCACGGCCAAAAGTGATGCACCAGCTCCCCATCATCCGGCACTTGCGCCAGATTCCTGAGACACTGCAGGGGCTGTGCCTCTGAGGCCATCAGCAACTCCCGCTCCCTGCTGCAGGTACTGCTCTGGCTCACTGTAAATGGGGAGCTAGTGGAAGGGGAAATGGAGCCCCCTGGCACTCACTAAAAGGGAAAGTGATGGATTCTCCATCTCTTAATGTCATTTAATTTAGACTAGATACCTTTCTGGAATGTTTGTGCCCAAAAAGTAACTATTGTACTATACAGGAAGCCCATGATATGCAGGGGCTTAGATGAGATGCTCTAAAGGTCTCTTCTGGCCATAAAGTGTAATAATTTTGAAAACAGTGAGTGTAGCATTGGGAGCAGCCTCTGATGTTTTATTGTCTAGCCGGCTTGCTTCCTAGAATGAAGACCCATTGAGTGGGGTGATTCACACAGAGTAGCTCAAACCTTCAAAGTGTCAGGCCAGCAGGAGGACATTAGCACTTCAGGGTTTGGTTGGGTGTGGCAGTGACACCACAAAGGCCTTTTGCAGGACGTCAGCTTATTGGTCAAATGTGTTAGGGAGGTGGTGACCTCAGAGAGAGATGCTGACATCAGAGAGAGATGCTGACATGAGGGCCAGGGAAACCTCAGAGACCCCTCTGGCTTTGCTTCAGCAAGTCTCCTCCTTGAGGTCTCTCTTTGAGGAAAGTAAGTGCCTCGGAGAGGTTTGTATCCTGTTCAGTCTGATCCACCTGGTGCCAGCTGAATTCTAAGCATGGAAAACACTAGTTCAAGGTGGCAGAATTTTATTCCCTCCCTGTGATTTTGTCCCGTACAATCACTGGGGACATTAGTGTTTGTCCTTTTCATTTTACCTTTTCCTCCCTCCCTCCTTCCTTTCTCTTCATCTCTTACTTCTTTTGTCCTTTCTCCTGTTCCCCTCCCACCACCGGGAGTGGTTTGTGTGTCTGTGTGTGTTTGTGTGTTGCTGGGGGTGCTCTTCACCTCCCTTTGTGGGGAGTTCATCCAAACCTGTGTGGTTGAAATAGTGCTTGGACTCCACTGACACAAGATGCTGCCATCCTGTGGATTAGCATTGGTGTCTGGGATGACTTGGGGCAAGATCTCAACCTCCCCGGAACCCACCTAACTGCTGGCAGAATCCCTCCTGCCACCCCTGCTAGAGCCGCCTCCCTGGCCAACCTGGGTGGGGGTGGAGAAGAGGGTTCTGATAACTTGAGCTGTTGTTTGGTGGTGGAACATCTGTCAAGGGCACTGAGAGGGAGGTAGCAGCAGCTCACCCTTCAAGGAGGGGATTTGGCACTGGAGGTTACTAGAAAGGACAAGAAGACTCCATTCTGGGGTTCAGGAGGTGAATTCATCCCTCAGCGTTGGGCAGGTGCTGAGTGGAAATACTGCTGGTTCCCGGTGCCCTTAATTCCCCCTGATTCATCGGGGCGTTTGAGTCTCTGACAGGTTCTCGTTCCCTTGCAGCAGGAGGACGTCACGGCCAAAGTGATGCACCCGCATCATCCGCCACTTGCGCCAGGTGCCTGAGACACTGCATGGGTTGTTCCTCTGAGTCTATCAGCAACTCCCACTCCCTGCTGCAGGTACTGCTCTGGCTCACTGTAAATGGGGAGCTAGTGGAAGGGGAAATGGAGCCCCCTGGCCCTCACTAAAAGGGAAAGTGGTGGATTCTCCATCTCTTGATGTCATTGAATGAAGACTAGATGCCTTTCTGGAATGTGTGTGCCCAAAGAGTAACTATTGTACTATACAGGAGGCCTATGATATGCAGCGGGTTAGATTAGATGCTCTAAAGGTCTCTTGTGGCCATAAAGTCTACTAATTTTGGAAACACTGAGTGTAGCATTGGGAGCAGCCTCTGATGTTTTACTGTCTAGCCCACTTGCTTCCTAGAATGAAGACGCATTGAGTGGGGTGATCCACAGAGAGTAGCTCAAACCTTCATAGTGTCAGGCCAGCAGCAGGACATTAGCACTTAAGGGTTTGATTGGTGGCAGTGATATCACAAAGGTCTTTTGCAGGACCTCAGCATATTGGTCAAAGGTGTTAGGGAGGTGGTAACCTCAGAGAGAGATGCTGCCATCAGCGAGGCAGGACAGGGGGGCATGGCCAGGGAAACCTCAGAGACCCCTGTGGCTTTGCTTCAGCAAGTCTCCTTCTCGAGGTTTCTCTTGAGGACTGAGAGAGTATTAGGATTCACGTATTTGAGTGAGAGCAGGAGCCTCTTTCGAGTTGTCTCCTTTCCTTTTACTGATTTTACTAGAAAACAGACATCCCTGTTTAGAAAGTAAGAGCCTCCAAGAGGTTTTGGAACCTGCTCAGTCTGATCCATCTGGTGCCAGCTGAATTCTAGGCATGGAAAACACTAGTTCAAGGTGGCAGAATTTTAATCCCTCCCTGTAATTTTGTCTGGTAGAATCACTGGGGACATTAGGGTTTGTCCTTTTCGTTTTACCTTTTCCTCCATCCCTCCTTCCTTTCTCTTTATCTCTTACTTCTTTTGTCCTTTCTCTTCTTCCCCTCCCACCACCAGGAGTGGTATATATGTGTGTGTGTGTGTGTTGCTGGGGGTGCTCTTCACCTCCCCTTGTTGGGAGTTGATCCAAAACTATATGGTTGAAATAGTGCTTGGACTCCACTGACACTAGATGCTGCCATCGTGTGGTTTAGCATTAGTGTCTGGGATGACTTGGGGCAAGATCTCAACCTCCCCGCAACCCACTTCACTGCTGCCAGAATCCCACCTGCCCCCCCTGCTAGAGCCGCCTCCCTGCCCAACCTGGGTGGGGGTGGAGAAGAGGGTTCTGATAACTTGAGCTTTGGTTTGGAGGTGGAACAGCTCTCAAGGGCACTGAGGGGGAGGTAGCAGGAGCTCACCCTACAAGGACGGGGGTTGGCACTGGAGATTACTAGAAAGGAGAAGACGACTCCATTCTGGGGTTCAGGAGGTGAATTCATCCCTCAGTGGTGGGCAGGTGCTGGGTGTAAATACTGCTGGTTCCAGGTGTCCTTAATTGCCCCTGATTCCTCGGGGCATTTGAGTCTCTGACAGGTTCTCGTTCCCTTGCAGGAGGAGGACGTCACGGCCAAAGGGATGCACCAGCTCCGCATCATCCGGCACTTACGCCATGTGCCTGAGACACTGCAGGGGCTGTTCCTCTGAGGCCTTAGCAACTCCCTCTCCCGGCTGCAGGTACTGCTCTGGCTCACTGTAAATGGGGAGCTAGTGGAAGGGGAAATGGAGCCCCCTGGCATTCACTAAAAGGGAAAGTGGTGGATTCTCCAACTCTTGATGTCATTGATTGAAGACTAGATGCCTTTCTGGAATGTGTGTGCCCAAAAAGTAACTATTGTACTATACTGGAAGCCTATGATATGGAGGGGGTTAGATGAGATGCTGTAAAGGTCTCTTCTGGCCAGAAAGTCTCCTACTTTTGGAAACACTGAGTGTAGTATTGGGAGCAGCCTCTGATGTTTTACTGTCTAGCTAGCTTGCTTCCTAGAATGAAGACGAATTTTGTGGTGTGATCCACAGAGCGTAGCTCAAACCTTCAAAGTGTCAGGCCAGCAGCAGGACATGAGCACTTTAGGGTTTGGTTCGGTGTGGCAGTGATATCACAAAGGCTTTTTCAAGGACCTCAGCGTACTGGTCAAAGGTGTTAGGGAGGTGGTGACCTCAGAGAGAGATGCTGTCTTCAGCCAGGGAGGACAGGGGCTTACGACCAGGGAAACCTCAGAGACCCCTGTGGCTTTGCTTCAGCAAGTCTCCTTCTCAAGGTTTCTTTTTGAGGACTGAGGGAGTGTTAGGGTTGACGTATGTGAGTGCGAGCAGGAGCCTCTTTCGAGTTTTCTCCTTTCCTTTTACTGATTTTACTTGAAAATTAGAAGGTAAGAGCCTCCAAGAGGTTTTGGAACCTGCTCAGTCTGATCCATCTGGTGCCAGCTGAATTCTCGGCATGGAAAACAGTAGTTTAAGGTGGCAGAATTTTCTTCCCTCCCTGGAATTTTGTCCCGTGGAATCACTGGGGACACTAGGGTTTGTCCTTTTCATTTTACCTTTTCCTCCATCCCTCCTTCCTTTCTCTTCATCTCTTACTTCTTTTGTCCTTTCTCTTGTTCCCCTCCCATCTCCAGGAGTGGTGTGTGTGTTGCTGGGGGTGCTCTTCACCTCCCCTTGTGGGAAGTTGATCCAAAACTGTCGGGTTCAAATAGTGCTTGGACTCCACTGACACTAGATGCTGCCATCCTGTGGCTTAGCATTAGTGTCTGGGACAACTTGGGGCAAGATCTCAACTTCCCCGCAACCCACTTCACTGCTGGCAGAATCCCTCCTGCCCCCCCTGCTACGGCCGCCTCCCTGCGCAACATGGGTTGGGGTGGAGAAGAGGGTTCCGATAACTTGAGCTGTGGTTTGGAGGTAGAACAGCTGTCAAGGGTACTGAGGGGGAGGTAGCAGGAGCTCACCCTACAAGGTGGTGGGTTGGCACTGGAGGTTACTAGAAAGGACAAGAAGACTCCATTCTGGGGTTCAGGAGGTGAATTCATCCCTCAGTGGTGGGCAGGTAGTCAGTTTAAATACTGCTGGTTCCAGGTGCCCTTAATTCCCCCTGATTCCTCGGGGCGTTTGAGTCTCTGACAGGTTCTCGTTCCCTTGCAGCAGGAGGACGTCACGGCCAAAGTGATGCACCAGCTCCGCATCATCCGGCACTTGCGCCATGTGCCTGAGACACTGCAGGGGCTGCGCCTCTGAGGCCTTCAGCAACTCCCGCTCCCTGCTGCAGGTACTGCTCTGTCTCCCTGTAAATGGCGAGCTAGTGGAAGGGGAAATGGAGCCCCCTGGCACTCACTAAAAGGGAAAGTGGTGGATTCTCCATCTCTTGATGTCATTGAATGAAGACTAGATGCCTTTCTGGAATGTGTGTGCCCAAAAAGTAACTATTGTACTATACAGGAGGCCTATGATATGCAGGGGCTTAGATGAGATGCTCTAAAGGTCTCTTGTGGCCATAAAGTCTACAAATTTTGGAAACACTGAGTGTAGTATTGGGAGCAGCCTGTGATGTTTTACTGTCTAGCCGGCTTGCTTCCTAGAATGAAGACGCATTGAGTGGGGTGATCCACAGAGAGTACCTGTGTCAAGGCTGTATCCCCACTTTGAAGTTTAGGGTACAAATGTAGGGGCCTGCATGAAAACCTCTAAGCTTAACCACCATCCCAAGGCTAATTTCCTCCCCTGGGTAGCCTTGAGAAACCTTTCACCAATTCCCTGGTGAATACAGATCCAAACCCCTTGGATCTTAAAACAAGGAGAAATAAACCATCCCCCCTCCTTCCTCCCACCAACTTCTGGTGAATACAGATCCAACCCCCTTGGATCCAAAAGAAGGAGAAATTAACCATTCCCCTCCTTCCTCCCACCAACTCCTGGTGAATCAAGATCCAAACTCCTTGGATCTTAAAACAAGGAAAAATCAATCAGGTTCTTAAAAATAAGGCTTTTAATTAAAGAAAAAGGTAAAAATCATCTCTGTAAAATCAGTATGGAAATTAACCTTACAGGGTAATCAAACTTAAAGAGCTCAGAGGACTCCCCTCTAGTCTTAGGTTCAAAGTACAGCAAACAAAGATAAACACTCTAGTAAAAGGTACATTTACAAGTTGAGAAAACAAAGGAAAACTAACACGCCTTGTTTGAAATAGGAGAGACTTGTTTAGAAAGATGTGGAGAACCTGGATTGATGTCTGGTCCCTCTCAGTCCCGAGGGCGAACACCCACACAAACAAAGAACACAAACAAAAGCCTTCCCCTCCCCAAGATTTGAAAGTATCTTGTCCCCTTATTGGTCCTTTAGGTCAGATGCCAGCCAGGTTACCTGAGCTTCTTAACCCTTTAGAGGGAAAAGGATTTTGGAGTCTCTGGCCAGGAGGATTTTATAGTACTGTACACAGGACAGCTGTTACCCTTCCCTTTATAGTTATGACAACCTCAAACCTTCAAAGTGTCAGGCCAGCAGCAGGACATGAGCACTTCAGGGTTTGGTTGGGTGTGGCAGTGACATCACAAAGGCCTTTTGCAGGATGTCAGCTTATTGGTCAAATGTGTTAGGGAGGTGGTGACCTCAGAGAGAGATGCTGACATCAGCCTGGCAGGACAGGAGCACAGGGCCAGGGAAACCTCAGAGACCCTGTGGCTTTGCTTCAGCAAGTCTCCTTCTCGGGGTCTTTCTTTGAGGACTGAGAGAGTATTAGGGTTCACGTACGTGAGTGCGTGCAGGAGCCTCTTTCGAGTTTTCTCCTTTCCTTTTACTGATTTTACTAGAAAACAGACGTCCCTGTTTAGAAGGTAAGAGCCTCCAAGAGGTTTTGGCAGCTGCTCAGTCTGATCCACGTGGTGCCAGCTGAATTCTAGGCATGGAAAACAGTAGTTTAAGATGTCAGAATATTATTCCATCCCTTGGATTTTGTGCCGTAGAATCACTGGGGACATTAGGGTTTGTCCTTTTTGTTTTACCTTTTCCTCCATCCCTCCTTCCTTTCTCTTCATCTCTTACTTCTTTTGTCCTTTCTCCTGTTCCCCTCCCACCACCAGGAGTGGTGTGTGTGTGTGTGTGTGTGTTGCTGGGGGTGCTCATCACCTCTCCTTGTGGGAAGTTCATCGAAAACTGTGGGGTTGAAATAGTGTTTGGACTCCACTGACACTAGATGCTGCCATCCTGTGGCTTAGCATTAGTGTCTGGGATGACTTGGGTCAAGATCTCAACTTCCCCGCAACCCACTTCACTGCTGCCAGAATCCCTCCTGCCCCCCCTGCTAGAGCCGCCTCCCTGGCCAACCTGGGTGGGGGTGGAGAACAGTGTTTTTTTCATACGTTCATAGATTCTAGGACTGGAAGGGACCTCGAGAGGTCATCGAGTCCAGTCCCCTGCCCGCATGGCAGGACCATGTAACGGACTTATTAGATAAGGGAAATGCGGTAGACCTAATATACCTGGATTTCAGTAAAGCGTTTGATACTGTACCCCATGAGGAATTATTGGTTAAACTGGAAAACATGGGGATCGATATGAAAATCCAGAGGTGGATAAAGAATTGGTTAATGGGGAGAATGCAGCGGGTCGTATTAAAGGGTGAACTGTCGGGTTGGAGGGAGGTTACTAGTGGAGTGCCTCAAGGTTCGGTTTTGGGACCCATTTTATTTAATCTATTTATAACTGACCTCGGAACCGATTGCAAGAGTGGGCTGATAAAGTTTGCGGATGATACGAAGGTGGGAGGAGTTGCAAATTCGGAGGAGGATAGGGATATTCTGCAGGGAGACTTGAATGAGCTTGTGAATTGGAGTGTCAGAAATAAGATGAAATTTAATAGTGAAAAGTGTAAGGTGATGCACTTGGGGATGACTAATAACAATTTTAGTTACAAGATGGGGACGCATTGGTTAGAAGTAACGGAAGAGGAGAAGGACCTAGGGGTCCTTGTAGACCGCAGGATGACTATGAGTCGACAATGTGACGTGGCTGTGAAAAAAGCCAATGCGGTCTTGGGATGTATTAGGCGAGGTACATCTAGTAGGGATAAGGAGGTCCTGCTTCCGTTGTATACGGCGCTGGTGAGACCTCATTTGGAGTACTGTGTGTAGTTCTGGTCTCCCATGTTTAAAAAAGATGAACTCAAATTGGAACGGGTGCAGAGAAGGGCGACTAGGATGATCAGAGGAATGGAAAACCTGTCGTATGAAAAGAGATTAGAGGAGCTCGGGTTGTTTAGTCTGACAAAACGAAGGCTGAGGGGGGATATGATTGCTATCTTTAAATATATCAGAGGGATAAATACAAGGGAGGGAGAGGAATTATTTCAGCTGAGTACTAATGTGGACACGAGAACCAATGGATATAAACTGGCCGTGGGGAAGTTCAGGCTTGAAATCAGACGAAGGTTTCTGACCGTCAGAGGGGTGAAATATTGGAACGGCCTTCCGAGGGAAACGGTGGGGGCAACGGACCTGTCTGGTCTTAAGATTAAGTTGGATAAGTTTATGGAGGGAATGGTTTAATGGTAAAACATAGTAGCCGAGGAAAACCAAGCAATGGTACGTAAATAGCATAATGGCAAACAAGGGTCAGGCTAGAGACTCTTGCCTACATGCTCGGGGTATTACTGATCGCCATATTTGGGGTCGGGAAGGAATTTTCCTCCAGGGTAGATTGGCTGAGGTTTTTCGCCTTCCTCCGCAGCATGGGGCAGGGATCACTAGCAGGAGGGTCCCTGCCGATTGAAGTCACTAAAACACAGGATTGGGGACTTCAACGGCACAGTCCAGGGAAGGGTCTTGTGGCCTGCAGCATGCAGGGGGTCAGACCAGATGATCATAATGGTCCCTTCTGACCTTAAAGTCTATGAGTCTATGAGACCAAATACCATCCCTGATAGACATTTATCTAACCTACTCTTAAATATCTCAAGAGATGGAGATTCCACAACCTCCCTCGGCAATTTATTCCAGTGTTTAACCACCCTGACAGTTAGGAACTTTTTCCTAATGTCCAACCTAGACCTCCCTTGCTGCACTTTAAACCCATTGCTTCTGGTTCTATCCTTAGAGGCTAAGGTGAACAAGTTTTCTCCCTCCTCCTTATGACACCCTTTTAAATACCTGAAAACTGCTATCATGTCTCCTCTCAGTCTTCTCTTTTCCAAACTAAACAAAGCCAATTCTTTCAGCCTTCCTTCATAGGTCATGTTCTCAAGACCTTTAATCATTCTTGTTGCTCTTCTCTGGACCCTTTCCAATTTCTCCACATCTTTTTTAAAATGCGGTGCCCAGAACTGGACACAATACTCCAGCTGAGGCCTAACCAGAGCAGAGTAGAGCGGAAGAATGACTTCTCGTGTCTTGCTCACAACACACCTGTTAATACATCCCAGAATCAGGTTTGCTTTTTTTGCAACAGCATCACACTGTTGACTCATATTTAGCTTGTGGTCCACTATAACCCCTAGATCCCTTTCTGCCGTACTCCTTCCTAGACAGTCTCTTCCCATTCTGTATGTGTGAAACTGATTGTTCCTTCCTAAGTGGAGCACTTTGCATTTGTCTTTGTTAAACTTCATCCTGTTTAACTCAGACCATTTCTCCAATTTGTCCAGATCATTTTGAATTATGACCCTGTCCTCCAAAGCAGTTGCAATCCCTCCCAGTTTGGTATCATCCGCAAACTTAATAAGCGTACTTTCTATGCCAATATCTAAGTCGTTGATGAAGATATTGAACAGCGCCGGTCCCAAAACAGACCCCTGCGATACCCCACTCGTTATGGCTTTCCAGCAGGATTGGGAACTATTAATAACAACTCTCTGAGTACGGTTATCCAGCCAGTTATGCACCCACCTTATAGTAGCCCCATCTAAATTGTATTTGCCTAGTTTATCAATAAGAATATCATGCGAGACCGTATCAAATGCCTTACTAAAGTCTAGGTATACCACATCCACAGCCTCACCCTTATCCACAAGGCTCGTTATCCTATCAAAGAAAGCTATCAGATTGGTTTGACATGATTTGTTCTTCACAAATCCATGCTGGCTGTTCCCTATCACCTTACCACCTTCCAAGTGTTTGCAGATGATTTCCTTAATTACTTGCTCCATTATCTTCCCTGGCACAGAAGTTAAACTCACTGGGGTCTGTAGTTTCCTGGGTTGTTTTTATTTCCCTTTTTATAGATGGGCACTATATTTGCCCTTTTCCAGTCTTCTGGAATCTCTCCCGTCTCCCATGATTTTCCAAAGATAATAGCTAGAGGCTCAGATACCTCCTCTATTAGCTCCTTGAGTATTCTAGGATGCATTTCATCAGGCCCGGGTGACTTGCAGGCATCTAACTTTTCTAAGTGATTTTTAACTTGTTCTTTTTTTATTTTATCTGCTAAACCTACCCCCTTCCCATTAGCATTCACTATGTTAGGCATTCCTTCAGACTTCTCGGTGAAGACCGAAACAAAGAAGTCATTAAGCATCTCCGCCATTTCCAAGTTTCCTGTTACTGTTTCTCCCTCTTCACTAAGCAGTGGGCCTACCCTGTCTTTGGTCTTCCTCTTGCTTCTAATGTATTGATAAAAAGTCTTCTTGTTTCCCTTTATTCCCGTAGCTAGTTTGAGCTCATTTTGTGCCTTTGCCTTTCTAATCTTGCCCCTGCATTCCTGTGTTGTTTGCCTATATTCATCCTTTGTAATCTGTCCCAGTTTCCATTTTTTATATGACTCCTTTTTATTTTTTAGATCATGCAAGATCTCATGGTTAAGCCAAGGTGGTCTTTTGCCACATTTTCTCTCTTTCCTAACCAGCGGAATAGCTTGCTTTTGGGCCCTTAATAGTGTCCCTTTGAAAAACTGCCAACTCTCCTCAGTTGTTTTTCCCCTCAGTCTTGATTCCCATGGGACCTTACCTATCAGCTCTCTGAGCTTACCAAAATCTGCCTTCCTGAAATCCATTGTTTCTATTTTGCTGTTCTCCCTTCTACCCTTCCTTAGAATTGCAAACTCTATGATTTCATGATCACTTTCATCCAGGCTGCCTTCTACTTTCAAATTCTCAACGAGTTCCTCCCTATTTGTTAAAATCAAGTCTAGAACAGCTTCCCCCCTAGTAGCTTTTTCAACCTTCTGAAATAAAACGTTGTCTCCAATGCAGTCCAGGAATTTGTTGGATAGTCTGTGCCCCGCTGTGTTATTTTCCCAACATATATCCGGATAGTTGAAGTCCCCCATCACCACCAAATCTTGGGCTTTGGATGATTTTGTTAGTTGCTTAAAAAAAGCCTCATCCACCACTTCCACCTGGTTAGGTGGCCTGTAGTAGACTCCTAGCATGACATCTCCCTTGTTTTTTACCCCTTTTAGCCTAACCCAGAGACTCTCAACACTTCCGTCTCCTATGTCCATCTCTACCTCAGTCCAAGTGTGTACATTTTTAATATACAAGGCAACACCTCCTCCCTTTTTCCCCTGTCTATCCTTCCTGGGCAAGCTGTACCCATCCACACCAACATTCCAATCATGTGTATTATCCCACCAAGTTTCAGTGATGCCAACAATGTCATAGTTGTATTTATTTATTAGCACTTCCAGTTCTTCCTGCTTATTCCCCATACTTCTCGCATTTGTATATAGGCATCTAAGATACTGGTTTGATCTTTCCTCCCAGTTTTGTCCTGACCCTCCTTTCCCTCTGACAATATAGCCCACACTCGCTCTCGTTTTTGACCCATCTCCCCGGTCTCCATGTTCCCCACTTGCCTGTGGGCTTTGCTCACCTGTCCCCGTCGAACCTAGTTTAAAGCCCTCCTCACTAGGTTAGCCAGTCTGTGTCCAAAGGTACTAATAACTTGAGCTGTGGTTTGGAGGTGGAACAGCTGTCAAGGGCACTGAGGGGGAGATAGCAGGAGCTCATCCTTCAAGGAGGGGGGTTGTCACTGGAGGTTACTAGAAAGGACAAGAAGACTCCATTCTGGGGTTCAGGAGGTGAATTTATCCCTCAGTGGTGGGCAGGTGATGGGTGGAAGTAGTGCTGGTTCCAGGTGCCCTTAATTCCCGCTGATTCCTCGGGGCGTTTGAGTCTCTGACAGGTTCTCGTTCCCTTGCAGCAGGAGGACGTCACGGCCAAAAGTGATGCACCAGCTGCGCATCATCCGGCACTTGCGCCAGATTCCTGAGACACTGCAGGGGCTGTGCCTCTGAGGCCATCAGCAACTCCCGCTCCCTGGTGCAGGTACTCCTCTGGCTCACTGTAAATGGGGAGCTAGTGGAAGGGGAAATGGAGCCCCCTGGCACTCACTAAAAGGGAAAGTGGTGGATTCTCCATCTCTTGATGTCATTGAAGGAAGACTAGATGCCTTTCTGCAATGTGTGTGCCCAAAAAGTAACTATTGTACTATACAGCAAGCCTATGGTATGCAAGGGGTTAGATGAGATGCTCTAAAGGTCTCTTCTGGCCATAAAGTCCCCCATTGGGAGAAGCCTCTGATGTTTTACCGTCTAGCCGGCTTGCTTCCTAGAATGAACAGGCATTGAGTAGGGTGATCCACAGAGAGTAGCTGAAACCTTCAAAGTGTCAGGCCAGCAGCAGGACATTAGCACTTCCGGGGAAGGGTGGGTGTGGCAGTGATATCACAAAGGCCTTTTGCAGGACGTCAGCCTATTGGTCAAAGGTGTTAGGGAGGTGGTAACCTCAGAGAGAGATGCTGCCATCAGCGAGGCAGTACAGGGGCGCATGGCCAGGGAAACCTCAGAGACCCCTGTGGCTTTGCTTCAGCAAGTCTCCTTCTCGAGGTTTCTCTTGAGGACTGAGAGAGTATTAGGATTCACGTATTTGAGTGAGAGCAGGAGCCTCTTTCGAGTTGTCTCCTTTCCTTTTACTGATTTTACTAGAAAACAGACATCCCTGTTTAGAAAGTAAGAGCCTCCAAGAGGTTTTGGAACCTGCTCAGTCTGATCCATCTGGTGCCAGCTGAATTCTAGGCATGGAAAACACTAGTTCAAGGTGGCAGAATTTTAATCCCTCCCTGTAATTTTGTCTGGTAGAATCACTGGGGACATTAGGGTTTGTCCTTTTCGTTTTACCTTTTCCTCCACCCCTCCTTCCTTTCTCTTTATCTCTTGCTTCTTTTGTCCTTTCTCTTGTTCCCCTCCCACCACCAGGAGTGGCATATGTGTGTGTGTGTGTGTGTGTGTGTGTGTGTGTGTGTGTGTGTGTGTGTGTGTGTGTGTGTGTGTGTGTGTGTGTGTGTGTGTGTGTGTGTGTTTTGCTGGGGGTGCTCTTCACCTCCCCTTGTTGGGAGTTGATCCAAAACTGTATGGTTGAAATAGTGCTTGGACTCCACTGACACTAGATGCTGCCATCGTGTGGTTTAGCATTAGTGTCTGGGATGACTTGGGGCAAGATCTCAACCTCCCCGCAACCGACTTCACTGCTGCCAGAATCCCACCTGCCCCCCCTGCTAGAGCCGCCTCCCTGGCCAACCTGGGTGGGGGTGGATAAGAGGGTTCTGATAACTTGAGCTGTGGTTTGGAGGTGGAACAGCTGTCAAGGGCACTGAGGGGGAGGTAGCAGGAGCTCACCCTACAAGGACGGTGGTTGGCACTGGAGATTACTAGAAAGGAGAAGACGACTCCATTCTGGGGTTCAGGAGGTGAATTCATCCCTCAGTGGTGGGCAGGCGCTGGGTGTAAATACTGCTGGTTCCAGGTGTCCTTAATTGCCCCTGATTCCTCGGGGCATTTGAGTCTCTGACAGGTTCTCGTTCCCTTGCAGGAGGAGGACCTCACGGCCAAAGGGATGCACCAGCTCCGCATCATCCGGCACTTACGCCATGTGCCTGAGACACTGCAGGGGCTGTTCCTCTGAGGCCTTAGCAACTCCCTCTCCCTGCTGCAGGTACTGCTCTGGCTCACTGTAAATGGGGAGCTAGTGGAAGGGGAAATGGAGCCCCCTGGCACTCACTAAAAGGGAAAGTGGTGGATTCTCCATCTCTTGATGTCATTGAATGAAGACTAGATGCCTTTCTGGAATGTGTGTGCCCAAAGAGTAACTATTGTACTATACAGGAAGCCTATGATATGCAGGGGCTTAGATTAGATGCTCTAAAGGTCTCTTGTGGCCATAAAGTCTACTAATTTTGGAAACACGGAGTGTAGCATTGGGAGCAGCCTGTGATGTTTTACTGTCTAGCCCACTTGCTTCCTAGAATGAAGACGCATTGAGTGGGGTGATCCACAGAGAGTAGCTCAAACCTTCATAGTGTCAGGCCAGCAGCAGGACATTAGCACTTAAGGGTTTGATTGGTGGCAGTGATATCACAAAGGTCTTTTGCAGGACCTCAGCATATTGGTCAAAGGTGTTAGGGAGGTGGTAACCTCAGAGAGAGATGCTGCCATCAGCGAGGCAGGACAGGGGCGCATGGCCAGGGAAACCTCAGAGACCCCTGTGACTTTGCTTCAGCAAGTCTCCTTCTCGAGGTTTCTCTTGAGGACTGAGAGAGTATTAGGATTCACGTATTTGAGTGAGAACAGGAGCCTCTTTCGAGTTGTCTCCTTTCCTTTTACTGATTTTACTAGAAAACAGACATCCCTGTTTAGAAAGTAAGAGCCTCCAAGAGGTTTTGGAACCTGCTCAGTCTGATCCATCTGGTGCCAGCTGAATTCTAGGCATGGAAAACACTAGTTCAAGGTGGCAGAATTTTATTCCCTCCCTGTGATTTTGTCCCGTAGAATCACTGGGGACATTAGTGTTTGTCCTTTTCATTTTACCTTTTCCTCCCTCCCTCCTTCCTTTCTCTTCATCTCTTACTTCTTTTGTCCTTTCTCCTGTTCCCCTCCCACCACCGGGAGTGGTTTGTGTGTGTGTGTGTGTGTGTTGCTGGGGGTGCTCTTCACCTCCCTTTGTGGGGAGTTCATCCAAATCTGTGTGGTTGAAATAGTGCTTGGACTCCACGGACACTAGATGCTGCCATCGTGTGGATTAGCATTGGTGTCTGGGATGACTTGGGGCAAGATCTCAACCTCCCCGCAACCCACTTCACTGCTGGCAGAATCCCACCTGCCACCCCTGCTAGAGCCGCCTCCCTGGCCAACCTGGGTGGGGGTGGAGAAGAGGGTTCTGATAACTTGAGCTGTGGTTTGGTGGTGGAACAGCTGTCAAGGGCACTGAGAGGGAGGTAGCAGCAGCTCACCCTTCAAGGAGGGGATTTGGCACTGGAGGTTACTAGAAAGGACAATAAGACTCCATTCTGGGGTTCAGGAGGTGAATTCATCCCTCTGTGGTGGGCAGGTGCTGAGTGGAAATACTGCTGATTCCCGGTGCCCTTAATTCCCCCTGATTCCTCGGGGCGTTTGAGTCTCTGACAGGTTCTCGTTCCCTTGCAGCAGGAGGACGTCACGGCCAAAGCTATGCACCAGCTCCGCATCATCCATCACTTGAGCCAGATTCCTGAGACACTGCAGGGGCTGTGCCTCTGAGGCCATCAGCAACTCCCGCTCCCTGCTGCAGGTACTGCTCTGGCTCACTGTAAATGGGGAGCTAGTGGAAGGGGAAATGGAGCCCCCTGGCACTCACTAAAAGGGAAAGTGGTGGATTCTCCATCTCTTGATGTCATTGAAGGAAGACTAGATGCCTTTCTGGAATGTGTGTGCCCAAAGAGTAACTATTGTACTATACAGGAAGCCTATGATATGCAGCGGGTTAGATTAGATGCTCTAAAGGTCTCTTGTGGCCATAAAGCCTACAAATTTTGGAAACACTGAGTGTAGTATTGGGAGCAGCCTCTGATGTTTTACTGTCTAGCCGGCTTGCTTCCTAGAATGAAGACGCATTGAGTGGGGTGATCCACACAGAGTAGCTCAAACCTTCAAAGTGTCAGGCCAGCAGCAGGACATTAGCACTTCCGGGGATGGGTGTGTGTGGCAGTGACATCACAAAGGCCTTTTCAGGACCTCAGCCTATTGGTCAAAGGTGTTAGGGAGGTGGTAACCTCAGAGAGAGATGCTGACATCAGCCAGGCAGGACAGGGGCTTAGGGCCAGGGAAACCTCAGAGACCCCTGTGACTTTCATAGAATCATAGAATATCAGGGTTGGAAGGGACCTCAAGAGGTCATCTATTCCAACCCCGTCCTCAAAGCAGGACCAATTCCCAATTAAATCATCCCAGCCAGGGCTTTGTCAAGCCGGGCCTTAAAAACCTCCAAGGAAGGAGACTCCACCACCTCCCTAGTTAACGCATTCCAGTGCTTCACCACCCTCCCAGTGAAATAGTGTTTCCTAATATCCAACCTGGACCTCCCCCACTGCAACTTGAGACCATTGCTCCTTGTTCTGTCATCTGCCACCACTGAGAACAACCGAGCTCCATCCTCTTTGGAACCCCCCTTCACGTAGTTGAAGGCTGCTATCAAATCCCCCCTCATTCTTCTCTTTTGGAGACTAAACAATCCGAGTTCCCTCAGCCTCTCCTCATAAGTCATGTGCTCCAGACCCCTAATCATTTTTGTTGCTCTCCGCTGGACTCTTTCCAATTTTTCCACATCCTTCTTGTAGTGTGGGGCCTGTCGGAGAAAAAGAGAGTTCTCACTATTTGTTTAGGTACAAGCAAGTCAGATGCTTTATTAACTCTCACAATTGCCCAGAGGGAGAGAGCTAAGCACGTCTCTCCCAGGTAACTAATTACAGCAAGCATTTATACCTTTCATTACAGAAATAACGAGGGACAGCTGCGTTTTGTTTATACATAGGCCATCTTGATATCTCATTTCTTCACTTGTTTTGACTCTTGCCAACATACAATATTTTCTATACCTTATCTACACAAGGTCTTCTACACCTTATCTATACCAGGTCATAATGACTTCTTACACAGTTCTTTCTCACCCGCCTCACACATTACTCGCTTCTACAAATCTCGCGTTATTAGGGTTACAGTTAGCCTAACTCTTGCTAACGAACTGTCATGCATTGCATCCCCTTCCTGTCAGCTCTTTCTCTGCTTCCACAGGCCCAAAACTGGACACAGTATTCCAGATGAGGCCTCACCAATGTCGAATAAAGGGGAACGATCACGTTCCTCGATCTGCTGGCAATGCCCCTACTTATACAGCCCAAAATGCCGTTAGCCTTCTTGGCAACAAGAGCACACTGTTGACTCATATCCAGCTTCTCGTCCACTGTGACCCCTAGGTCCTTTTCTGCAGAACTGCTACCTAGCCATTCGGTCCCTAGTCTGTAGCAGTGCATGGGATTCTTCCGTCCTAAGTGCAGGACTCTGCACTTGTCCTTGTTGAACTTCATCAGGTTTTTTTTGGCCCAATCCTCTAATTTGTCTAGGTCCCTCTGTATCCGATCCCTACTCTCTAGCGTATCTACCACGCCTCCTAGTTTAGTGTCATCTGCAAACTTGCTGAGAGTGCAGTCCACACCATCCTCCAGATCATTAATAAAGATATTAAACAAAACCGGCCCCAGGACCGACCCTTGGGGCACTACTCCGCTTGAAACCGGCTGCCGACTAGACATGGAGCCATTGATCACTACCCGTTGAGCCCGACGATCCAGCCAGCTTTCTATCCACCTTACAGTCCATTCATCCATCCCATACTTCTTTAACTTGGTGGCAAGAATACTGTGGGAGAGCGTATCAAAAGCTTTGCTAAAGTCAAGGAATAACACATCCACTGCTTTCCCCTCATCCACAGAGCCAGTTATCTCATCATAGAAGGCAATTAGGTTAGTCAGGCACGACTTCCCCTTGGTGAATCCATGCTGACTGTTCCTGATCACTTTCCTCTCCTCTAAGTGTTTCATAATTGATTCCTTGAGGACCTGCTCCATGATTTTTCCAGGGACTGAGGTGAGGCTGACTGGCCTGTAGTTCCCCGGATCCTCCTCCTTCCCTTTTTTAAAGATGGGCACTACATTAGCCTTTTTCCAGTCATCCGGGACCTCCCTCGATCGCCATGAGTTTTCAAAAATAATGGCTAATGGCTGTGCAATCTCATCCGCCAAGTCCTTTAGCACCTTCGGATGCAGCGCATCCAGCCCCATGGAGTTGTGCACGTCCAGTTTTTCTAAATAGTCCCGAACCACTTCTTTCTCCACAGAGGGCTGGTCACCTTCTCCCCATATTGTGCTGCCCAGTGCAGCAGTCTGGGAGCTGACCTTGTTCGTGAAGACAGAGGCAAAAAAAGCATTGAGTACATTAGCTTTTTCCACATCCTCAGTCACTAGGTTGCCTCCCTCATTCAGTAAGGGGCCCACACTTTCCTTGACTTTCTTCTTGTTGCTAACATACCTGAAGAAACCCTTCTTGTTACTCTTAACATCTCTTGCTAGCTGCAACTCCAAGTGTGATTTGGCCTTCCTGATTTCACTCCTGCATGCCTGAGCAATATTTTTATACTCCTCCCTGGTCATTTGTCCAATCTTCCACTTCTTGTAAGCTTCTTTTTTGCGTTTAAGATCAGCAAGGATTTCACTGTTTAGCCAAGCTGGTCGCCTGCCATATTTACTATTCTTTCTACACATCGGGATGGTTTGTTCCTGCAACCGCAATAAGGATTCTTTAAAATACAGCCAGCTCTCCTGGACCCCTTTGCCCTTCATGTTATTCTCCCAGGGGATCCTGCCCATCTGTTCCCTGAGGGAGTCAAAGTCTGCTTTTCTGAAGTCCAGGGTCCGTATTCTGCTGCTCTCCTTTCTTCCTTGTGTCAGGATCCTGAACTCGACCATCTCATGGTCACTGCCTCCCAGGTTCCCATCCACTTTTGCTTCCCCTACTAATTCTTCCCTGTTTGTGAGCAGCAGGTCGAGAAAAGCTCTGCCCCTAGTTGGTTCCTCCAGCACTTGCACCAGGAAATTGTGCCCTACACTTTCCAAAAACTTCCTGGATTGTCTGTGCACCGCTGTATTGCTCTCCTAGCAGATATCAGGGTGGTTAAAGTCTCCCATGAGAACCAGGGCCTGCGATCTAGCAACTTCTGCTAGTTGCCAGAAGAAAGCCTCGTCCACCTCATCCCCCTGGTCTGGTGGTCTATACCAGACTCCAACCGTGACATCCCCCTTGTTGCTCACACTTCTCAACTTTATCCAGAGACTCTCAGGTTTTTCTACAGTTTCATACCGGACCTCTGAGCACTCATACTCCTCTCTTACATACAATGCAACTCCCCCACCTTTTCTGCCCTGCCTGTCCTTCCTGAACAGTTTATATCCATCCATGACAGTACTCCAGTCATGTGAGTTATCCCACCAAGTGTCTGTTATTGCTTCAGCAAGTCTCCTTCTCGAGGTCTCTCTTTGAGGACTGAGAGAGTATTAGTGTTCACATGTGTGAGTGCGAGCAGGAGCCTCTTTGGAGTTTTCTCCTTTCCTTTGACGGATTTTACTAGAAAACAGACGTCCCTATTTAGAAGGTAAGAGCCTCCAAGAGGTTTTGGAACCTGCTCAGTCTGATCCATCTGGTGCCAGCTGAATTCTAGGCATGGAAAACACTAGGTTAAGGTGGCAGAATTTTATTCCCTCTGTGGGATTTTGTCCCGTAGAATCACAGGGGACATTAGTGTTTGTCATTTTCGTTTTACCTTTTCCTCCATCCCTCTTTCCTTTCTCTTCATCTCTTACTTCTTTTGTCCTTTCTCCTGTTCACCTGACACCACCAGGAGTGGGGTGTGTGTGTGTGTGTGTGTGTGTGTTGCTGGGGGTGCTCTTCACCTCCCCTTGTGGGAAGTTGATCCAAAACTGTAAGGTTGAAATAGTGCTTGAACTCCAATGACACTAGATGCTGCCATCCTGTGGCTTAGCATTAGTGTTTGGGATGATTGGGGCAAGATCTCAACCTCCCCGCAACCCACTTCACTGCTGGCAGAATCCCTCCTGCCCCCCCTGCTAGAGCCGCCTCCCTGCCCAACCTGGGTGGGGGTGGAGAAGAGGGTTCTGATAACTTGAGCTGTGGTTTGGAGGTGGAACAGCTGTCAAGGGCACTGAGGGGGAAGTAGCAGGATCTCATCCTTCAAGGAGGGGGGTTGGCACTGGAGGTTACTAGAAAGGACAAGAAGACTCCATTCTGGGGTTCAGGAGGTGAATTCATCCCTCAGTGGTGGGGAGGTGCTGGGTGGAAATACTGCTGGTTCCAGATGCCCTTAATTCCCCCTGATTCCTCGGGGCGTTTGAGTCTTTGACAGGTTCTCGTTCCCTTGCAGCAGGAGGACGTCATGGCCAGAGTGATGCACCAGCTCTGCATCATCCGGCACTTGTGCCAGGTGCCTTAGACACTGCAGGGGCTGTGCCTCTGAGGCCATCAGCAACTCCCGCTCCCTGCTGCAGGTACTGCTCTGGCTCACTGTAAATGGGGAGCTAGTGGAAGGGGAAATGGAGCCCCCTGACACTCAGTAAAAGGGAAAGTGGTGGATTCTCCATCTCTTGATGTCATTTCATGAAGACTAGATGCCTTTCTGGAATGTGTGTGCCCAAAAAGTCCCTATTGTACTATACAGGAAGCCTATGATATGCAGGGGGTTAGATGAGATGTTCTAAAGGTCTCAGAGAGTAGCTGAAACCTTCAAAGTGTCAGGCGAGCAGCAGGACATTAGCACTTCAGGGGATGGGTGGGTGTGGCAGTGACATCACAAAGGCCTTTTGCAGTGTAGTAGTTCCGGGGTGGGGCTCGTCCCTTCCTGGGGTACCTGGGAGCCAGGCCGCCCCGCTACAAAGCGAATAACAGTTAGGGCCCAGACCTTTGGGTAGGGGCTGAGCACACAATCAACAGTTCAGAGCTCAGGCCCTTATGCAGGGACTGAGCACACAATCAACAGCTCCGGCCCTGGGTCAGGGCGGGGAACAAACCAGTAGTCAGTCAGCGGCCCAGGCCTTGTAGCAGGAGCTGGGTCAGTTTGGGTTAGCCCAGGCCCTAGGTCAGGGCGGGGCAGCAAACCAATCGTCAGTCAGAGGCCCAGGCCCCTTGGACAAGGAGGAGGAGAGACTGCCACCCAGCACGGGGTGGCAGGGGGGAACACAGGCCCACCCACTCCACTGTGTTCCAGCCCGGGGCCCTATCCGCAGCAGTCCGTCTGCCGCGCAGTCAGTGGGGATCCTGACCGCAACACACTGACATGGGTTCGGGGTCTGCTATCCCCGGGCCACTTCCCATCTCCTCCTCCATGGGTACCTGTTCCTCCTGAGTTCCATCTGCTGGGTCGCAGATCATGGGCTCCTCCGGGCCCCGAGCAGCAGGTAGGTCTGTCACTCCCTCTGGGCCCTTGGCGGGGGAAGCTCAGACCGTTCCTCAGGATACCGGGCTCTCGGCAGGCTCAGGTCCGCGGGAGCTCGGGCACCAGCGTCTGTCCTCTCCCGCTGCCGGCCAGCTACTGAGCGCTGTGGCTTGGCCTTTATACTTCCTGTCCCGCCCCTTGACTTCCGGGGGGTGGGGACAGGCCGCGGTGGCCTTGACTTCCTGGGGCGCCTGGGAGCCAGGCCGCCCCGCTACATGCAGTATCTCAGCATATTGGTCAAAGGTGTTAGGGAGGTGGTGACCTCAGAGAGAGATGCTGACATCAGTCAGGGGCGCAGGGACAGGGAAACCTCAGAGACCCCTGTGGCTTTGCTTTAGCAAGTCTCCTTCTCGAGGTCTCTCTTTGAGTACTGAGAGAGTATTAGGGTTCACGTATGTGAGTGCGAGCAGGAGCCTCTTTCGAGTTTTCTCCTTCCCTTTTACTGATTTTACTAGAAAACAGACGTCCCTGTTTAGAAGGTAAGAGCCTCCAAGAGGTTTTTGAACCTGCTCAGTCTGATCCACCTGGTGCCCGTTGAATTCTAGGCATGGAAAACACTAGTTCAAGGTGACAGAATTTTGTAGTCCACACGGGATTTTGTCCCGTGGAATCACTGGGGACATTAGGGTTTGTCCTTTTCATTTTACCTTTTCCACCATCCCTCCCTCCTTTCTCTTCATCTCTTACTTCTTTTGTCCTTTCTCCTGTTCCCCTCCCACCACCAGGAGTGGGGTGTGTGTGTGTGTGTGTGTGTGTGTGTGTGTGTGTGTGTGTTGCTGGGGGTGATCTTCACCTCCTCTTGTGGGAAGTTCATCCAAAACTGTGGGGTTGAAATAGTGCTTGGACTCCACAGACACTAGATGCTGCCATCCTGTGGCTTAGCGTTAGTGTCTCGGATGACTTGGGCAAGATCTCAACCTCCCCGCAACCCACTTCACTGCTGCCAGAATCCCTCCTGCCCCCACTGCTAGACCCGCCTCCCAGCCCAACCTTGGTGGGGGTCTAGAAGAGGTTTCTGATGACTTAAGCTGTGGTTTGGAGGTGGAACAGCTCTCAAGGACACTGAGGGGGAGGTAGCAGGAGCTCACCCTAGAAGGAGGGGGATTGGCACTGGAGGTTACTAGAAAGGACAAGAAGACTCCATTCTGGGTTTCAGGAGGTGAATTTATCCCTCAGTGTTGGGCAGGTGCTGAGTGGAAATACTGCTGGTTCCAGGTGCCCTTAATTCCCCCTGATTCCTCGGGGCGTTTGAGTCTGACTGGTTCTCATTCCCTTGCAGCAGGAGGGCGTCACGGCCAAAGTGAGGCACCAGCTCCGCATCATCCATCACTTGCGCCAGGTGCCAGAGACACTGCAGGGGTTGTGCCTCTGAGGCCTTCAGCAACTCCCGCTCCCTGCTGCAGGTACTGCTCTGTCTCACTGTAAATGGGGAACTAGTGGAAGGGGAAATGGAGCCCCCTGGCACTCACTAAAAGGGAAAGTGGTGGATTCTCCATCTCTTGATGTCATTGAATGAAGACTAGATGCCTTTCTGGAATGTGTGTGCCCAAAAAGTAACTATTGTACTATACAGGAGGCCTATGATATGCAGGGGCTTAGATGAGATGCTCTAAAGGTCTCTTGTGGCCATAAAGTCTACAAATTTTGGAAACACCGAGTGTAGTATTGGGAGCAGCCTGTGATGTTTTACTGTCTAGCCGGCTTGCTTCCTAGAATGAAGACGCATTGAGTGGGGTGATCCACAGAGAGTACCTGTGTCAAGGCTGTATCCCCACTTTGAAGTTTAGGGTACAAATGTAGGGGCCTGCATGAAAACTTCTAAGCTTAACCACCATCCCAAGGCTAATTTCCTCCCCTGGGTAGCCTTGAGAAACCTTTCACCAATTCCCTGGTGAATACACATCCAACCCCCTTGGATCTTAAAACAAGGAGAAATTAACCATTCCCCTCCTTCCTCCCACCAACTCCTGGTGAATCAAGATCCAAACTCCTTGGATCTTAAAACAAGGAAAAATCAATCAGGTTCTTATAAATAAGGCTTTTAATTAAAGAAAAAGGTAAAAATCATCTCTGTAAAATCAGTATGGAAATTAACCTTACAGGGTAATCAAACTTAAAGAGCTCAGAGGACTCCCCTCTAGTCTTAGGTTCAAAGTACAGCAAACAAAGATAAACACTCTAGTAAAAGGTACATTTACAAGTTGAGAAAACAAAGGAAAACTAACACGCCTTGTTTGAAATAGGAGAGACTTGTTTAGAAAGATGTGGAGAACCTGGATTGATGTCTGGTCCCTCTCAGTCCCGAGGGCGAACACCCACACAAACAAAGAACACAAACAAAAGCCTTCCCCTCCCCAAGATTTGAAAGTATCTTGTCCGCTTATTGGTCCTTTAGGTCAGATGCCAGCCAGGTTACCTGAGCTTCTTAACCCTTTACAGGGAAAAGGATTTTGGAGTCTCTGGCCAGGAGGGATTTTATAATACTGTACACAGGACAGCTGTTACCCTTCCCTTTATAGTTATGACAACCTCAAACCTTCAAAGTGTCAGGCCAGCAGCAGGACATTAGCACTTGAGGGTTTGGTTGGGTGTGGCAGTGACATCACAAAGGCCTTTTGCAGGATGTCAGCTTATTGGTCAAATGTGTTAGGGAGGTGGTGACCTCAGAGAGAGATGCTGACATCAGCCTGGCAGGACAGGAGCACAGGGCCAGGGAAACCTCAGAGACCCCTGTGGCTTTGCTTCAGCAAGTCTCCTTCTCGAGGTCTCTCTTTGAGGACTGAGAGAGTATTAGGGTTCACGTACGTGAGTGCGTGCAGGAGCCTCTTTCGAGTTTTCTCCTTTCCTTTTACTGATTTTACTAGAAAACAGACGTCCCTGTTTAGAAGGTAAGAGCCTCCAAGAGGTTTTGGCAGCTGCTCAGTCTGATCCATCTGGTGCCAGCTGAATTCTAGGCATGGAAAACAGTAGTTTAAGATGGCAGAATTTTATTCCATCCCTTGGATTTTGTGCCGTAGAATCACTGGGGACATTAGGGTTTGTCCTTTTTGTTTTACCTTTTCCTCCATCCCTCCTTCCTTTCTCTTCATCTCTTACTTCTTTTGTCCTTTCTCCTGTTCCTCGAAAACTGTGGGGTTGAAATAGTGTTTGGACTCCACTGACACTAGATGCTGCCATCCTGTGGCTTAGCATTAGTGTCTGGGATGACTTGGGTCAAGATCTCAACTTCCCCGCAACCCACTTCACTGCTGCCAGAATCCCTCCTGCCCCCCCTGCTAGAGCCGCCTCCCGGGCCAACCTGGGTGGGGGTGGAGAACAGTGTTTTTTTCATACATTCATAGATTATCGGACTGGAAGGGACCTCGAGAGGTCATCGAGTCCAGTCCCCTGCCCGCGTGGCAGGACCAAATACCATCTAGACCATCCCTGATAGACATTTATCTAACCTACTCTTAAATATCTCAAGAGATGGAGATTCCACAACCTCCCTCGGCAATTTATTCCAGTGTTTAACCACCCTGACAGTTAGGAACTTTTTCCTAATGTCCAACCTAGACCTCCCTTGCTGCATTTTAAACCCATTGCTTCTGGTTCTATCCTTAGAGGCGAAGGTGAACAAGTTTTCTCCCTCCTCCTTATGACACCCTTTTAAATACCTGAAAACTGCTATCATGTCTCCTCTCAGTCTTCTCTTTTCCAAACTAAACAAAGCCAATTCTTTCAGCCTTCCTTCATAGGTCATGTTCTCAAGACCTTTAATCATTCTTGTTGCTCTTCTCTGGACCCTTTCCAATTTCTCCACATCTTTTTTAAAATGCGGTGCCCAGAACTGGACACAATACTCCAGCTGAGGCCTAACCAGAGCAGAGTAGAGCGGAAGAATGACTTCTCGTGTCTTGCTCACAACACACCTGTTAATACATCCCAGAATCAGGGTTGCTTTTTTTGCAACAGCATCACACTGTTGACTCATATTTAGCTTGTGGTCCACTATAACCCCTAGATCCCTTTCTGCCGTACTCCTTCCTAGACAGTCTCTTCCCATTTTGTATATAGGCATCTAATATACTGGTTTGATGTTTCCTCCCAGTTTTGTCCTGACCCTCCTTTCCCTCTGACAATATAGCCCACACTCCCTCTCGTTTTTGACCCATCTCCCCGGTCTCCATGTTCCCCACTTACCTGTGGGCTTTGCTCACCTGTCCCCGTCGAACCTAGTTTAAAGCCCTCCTCACTAGGTTAGCCAGTCTGTGTCCAAAGGTACTAATAACTTGAGCTGTGGTTTGGAGGTGGAACAGCTGTCAAGGGCACTGAGGGGGAGATAGCAGGAGCTCATCCTTCAAGGAGGGGGGTTGGCACTGGAGGTTACTAGAAAGGACAAGAAGACTCCATTCTGGGGTTCAGGAGGTGAATTTATCCCTCAATGGTGGGCAGGTGATGGGTGGAAGTAGTGCTGGTTCCAGGTGCCCTTAATTCCCGCTGATTCCTCGGGGCGTTTGAGTCTCTGACAGGTTCTCGTTCCCTTGCAGCAGGAGGACGTCACGGCCAAAAGTGATGCACCAGCTCCGCATCATCCGGCACTTGCGCCAGATTCCTGAGACACTGCAAGGGCTGTGCCTCTGAGGCCATCAGCAACTCCCGCTCCCTGCTGCAGGTACTGCTCTGGCTCACTGTAAATGGGGAGCTAGTGGAAGGGGAAATGGAGCCCCCTGGCACTCACTAAAAGGGAAAGTGGTGGATTCTCCATCTCTTGATGTCATTGAATGAAGACTAGATGCCTTTCTGGAATGTGTGTGCCCAAAGAGTAACTATTGTACTATACAGCAAGCCTATGGTATGCAAGGGGTTAGATGAGATGCTCTAACGGTCTCTTCTGGCCATAAAGTCCCCTAATTTTGGAAACACTGAGTGTAGCATTGGGAGCAGCCTCTGATGTTTTACCGTCTAGCCGGCTTGCTTCCTAGAATGAAGACGCATTGAGTGGGGTGATCCACAGAGAGTAGCTCAAACCTTCATAGTGTCAGGCCAGCAGCAGGACATTAGCACTTAAGGGTTTGATTGGTGGCAGTGATATCACAAAGGTCTTTTGCAGGACCTCAGCATATTGGTCAAAGGTGTTAGGGAGGTGGTAACCTCAGAGAGAGATGCTGCCATCAGCGAGGCAGGACAGGGGGGCATGGCCAGGGAAACCTCAGAGACCCCTGTGGCTTTGCTTCAGCAAGTCTCCTTCTCGAGGTTTCTCTTGAGGACTGAGAGAGTATTAGGATTCACGTATTTGAGTGAGAGCAGGAGCCTCTTTCGAGTTGTCTCCTTTCCTTTTACTGATTTTACTAGAAAACAGACATCCCTGTTTAGAAAGTAAGAGCCTCCAAGAGGTTTTGGAACCTGCTCAGTCTGATCCATCTGGTGCCAGCTGAATTCTAGGCATGGAAAACACTACTTCAAGGTGGCAGAATTTTAATCCCTCCCTGTAATTTTGTCTGGTAGAATCACTGGGGACATTAGGGTTTGTCCTTTTCGTTTTACCTTTTCCTCCATCCCTCCTTCCTTTCTCTTTATCTCTTACTTCTTTTGTCCTTTCTCTTGTTCCCCTCCCACCACCAGGAGTGGTGTGTGTGTTGCTGGGGGTGCTCTTCACCTCCCCTTGTTGGGAGTTGATCCAAAACTGTATGGTTGAAATAGTGCTTAGACTCCACTGACACTAGATGCTGCCATCCTGTGGTTTAGCATTAGTGTCTGGGATGACTTGGGGCAAGATCTCAACCTCCCCGCAACCCACTTCACTGCTGCCAGAATCCCACCTGCCCCCCCTGCTAGAGCCGCCTCCCTGCCCAACCTGGGTGGGGGTGGAGAAGAGGGTTCTGATAACTTGAGCTGTGGTTTGGAGGTGAAACAGCTGTCAAGGGCACTGAGGGGGAGGTAGCAGGAGCTCACCCTACAAGGACGGGGGTTGGCACTGGAGATTACTAGAAAGGAGAAGACGACTCCATTCTGGGGTTCAGGAGGTGAATTCATCCCTCAGTGGTGGGCAGGTGCTGGGTGTAAATACTGCTGGTTCCAGGTGTCCTTAATTGCCCCTGATTCCTCGGGGCATTTGAGTCTCTGACAGGTTCTCGTTCCCTTGCAGGAGGAGGACGTCACGGCCAAAGGGATACACCAGCTCCGCATCATCCGGCACTTACGCCATGTGCCTGAGACACTGCAGGGGCTGTTCCTCTGAGGCCTTAGCAACTCCCTCTCCCGGCTGCAGGTACTGCTCTGGCTCACTGTAAATGGGGAGCTAGTGGAAGGGGAAATGGAGCCCCCTGGCATTCACTAAAAGGGAAAGTGGTGGATTCTCCAACTCTTGATGTCATTGATTGAAGACTAGATGCCTTTCTGGAATGTGTGTGCCCAAAAAGTAACTATTGTACTATACTGGAAGCCTATGATATGGAGGGGGTTAGATGAGATGCTGTAAAGGTCTCTTCTGGCCAGAAAGTCTCCTACTTTTGGAAACACTGAGTGTAGTATTGGGAGCAGCCTCTGATGTTTTACTGTCTAGCTAGCTTGCTTCCTAGAATGAAGACGAATTTTGTGGTGTGATCCACAGAGCGTAGCTCAAACCTTCAAAGTGTCAGGCCAGCAGCAGGACATGAGCACTTTAGGGTTTGGTTGGGTGTGGCAGTGATATCACAAAGGCTTTTTCAAGGACCTCAGCGTACTGGTCAAAGGTGTTAGGGAGGTGGTGACCTCAGAGAGAGATGCTGCCTTCAGCCAGGGAGGACAGGGGCTTACGACCAGGGAAACCTCAGAGACCCCTGTGGCTTTGCTTCAGCAAGTCTCCTTCTCAAGGTTTCTTTTTGAGGACTGAGAGAGTGTTAGGGTTGACGTATGTGAGTGCGAGCAGGAGCCTCTTTCGAGTTTTCTCCTTTCCTTTTACTGATTTTACTTGAAAATTAGAAGGTAAGAGCCTCCAAGAGGTTTTGGAACCTGCTCAGTCTGATCCATCTGGTGCCAGCTGAATTCTCGGCATGGAAAACAGTAGTTTAAGGTGGCAGAATTTTCTTCCCTCCCTGGAATTTTGTCCCGTGGAATCACTGGGGACACTAGGGTTTGTCCTTTTCGTTTTACCTTTTCCTCCATCTCTCCTTCCTTTCTCTTCATCTCTTACTTTTGTCCTTTCTCTTGTTCCCCTCCCACCTCCAGGAGTGGTGTGTGTGTTGCTGGGGGTGCTCTTCACCTCCCCTTGTGGGAAGTTGATCCAAAACTGTCGGGTTCAAATAGTGCTTGGACTCCACTGACACTAGATGCTGCCATCCTGTGGCTTAGCATTAGTGTCTGGGACAACTTGGGGCAAGATCTCAACTTCCCCGCAACCCACTTCACTGCTGGCAGAATCCCTCCTGCCCCCCCTGCTACGGCCGCCTCCCTGCGCAACCTGGGTTGGGGTGGAGAAGAGGGTTCCGATAACTTGAGCTGTGGTTTGGAGGTAGAACAGCTGTCAAGGGTACTGAGGGGGAGGTAGCAGGAGCTCACCCTACAAGGTGGTGGGTTGGCACTGGAGGTTACTAGAAAGGACAAGAAGACTCCATTCTGGGGTTCAGGAGGTGAATTCATCCCTCAGTGGTGGGCAGGTAGTCAGTTTAAATACTGCTGGTTCCAGGTGCCCTTAATTCCCCCTGATTCCTCGGGGCGTTTGAGTCTCTGACAGGTTCTCGTTCCCTTGCAGCAGGAGGACGTCACGGCCAAAGTGATGCACCAGCTCCGCATCATCCGCCACTTGCGCCATGTGCCTGAGACACTGCAGGGGCTGCGCCTCTGAGGCCTTCAGCAACTCCCGCTCCCTGCTGCAGGTACTGCTCTGTCTCCCTGTAAATGGCGAGCTAGTGGAAGGGGAAATGGAGCCCCCTGGCACTCACTAAAAGGGAAAGTGGTGGATTCTCCATCTCTTGATGTCATTGAATGAAGACTAGATGCCTTTCTGGAATGTGTGTGCCCAAAAAGTAACTATTGTACTATACAGGAGGCCTATGACATGCAGGGGCTTAGATGAGATGCTCTAAAGGTCTCTTGTGGCCATAAAGTCTACAAATTTTGGAAACACCGAGTGTAGTATTGGGAGCAGCCTGTGATGTTTTACTGTCTAGCCGGCTTGCTTCCTAGAATTTAGACCCATTGAGTGGGGTGATCCACAGAGAGTACCTGTGTCAAGGCTGTATCCCCACTTTGAAGTTTAGGGTACAAATGTAGGGGCCTGCATGAAAACCTCTAAGCTTAACCACCATCCCAATGCTAATTTCCTCCCCTGGGTAGCCTTGAGAAACCTTTCACCAATTCCCTGGTGAATACAGATCCAAACCCCTTGGATCTTAAAACAAGGAGAAATAAACCATCCCCCCTCCTTCCTCCCACCAACTTCTGGTGAATACAGATCCAACCCCCTTGGATCTAAAAGAAGGAGAAATTAACCATTCCCCTCCTTCCTCCCACCAACTCCTGGTGAATCAAGATCCAAACTCCTTGGATCTTAAAACAAGGAAAAATCAATCAGGTTCTTAAAAATAAGGCTTTTAATTAAAGAAAAAGGTAAAAATCATCTCTGTAAAATCAGTATGGAAATTAACCTTACAGGGTAATCAAACTTAAAGAGCTCAGAGGACTCCCCTCTAGTCTTAGGTTCAAAGTACAGCAAACAAAGATAAACACTCTAGTAAAAGGTACATTTACAAGTTGAGAAAACAAAGGAAAACTAACACGCCTTGTTTGAAATAGGAGAGACTTGTTTAGAAAGATGTGGAGAACCTGGATTGATGTCTGGTCCCTCTCAGTCCCGAGGGCGAACACCCACACAAACAAAGAACACAAACAAAAGCCTTCCCCTCCCCAAGATTTGAAAGTATCTTGTCCCCTTATTGGTCCTTTAGGTCAGATGCCAGCCAGGTTACCTGAGCTTCTTAACCCTTTAGAGGGAAAAGGATTTTGGAGTCTCTGGCCAGGAGGATTTTATAGTACTGTACACAGGACAGCTGTTACCCTTCCCTTTATAGTTATGACAACCTCAAACCTTCAAAGTGTCAGGCCAGCAGCAGGACATGAGCACTTGAGGGTTTGGTTGGGTGTGGCAGTGACATCACAAACGCCTTTTGCAGGATGTCAGCTTATTGGTCAAATGTGTTAGGGAGGTGGTGACCTCAGAGAGAGATGCTGACATCAGCCTGGCAGGACAGGAGCACAGGGCCAGGGAAACCTCAGAGACCCTGTGGCTTTGCTTCAGCAAGTCTCCTTCTCGGGGTCTTTCTTTGAGGACTGAGAGAGTATTAGGGTTCACGTACGTGAGTGCGTGCAGGAGCCTCTTTCGAGTTTTCTCCTTTCCTTTTACTGATTTTACTAGAAAACAGACGTCCGGGTTAGAAGGTAAGAGCCTCCAAGAGGTTTTGGCAGCTGCTCAGTCTGATCCACGTGGTGCCAGCTGAATTCTAGGCATGGAAAACAGTAGTTTAAGATGTCAGAATTTTATTCCATCCCTTGGATTTTGTGCCGTAGAATCACTGGGGACATTAGGGTTTGTCCTTTTTGTTTTACCTTTTCCTCCATCCCTCCTTCCTTTCTCTTCATCTCTTACTTCTTTTGTCCTTTCTCCTGTTCCCCTCCCACCACCAGGAGTGGTGTGTGTGTGTGTGTGTGTGTTGCTGGGGGTGCTCATCACCTCTCCTTGTGGGAAGTTCATCGAAAACTGTGGGGTTGAAATAGTGTTTGGACTCCACTGACACTAGATGCTGCCATCCTGTGGCTTAGCATTAGTGTCTGGGATGACTTGGGTCAAGATCTCAACTTCCCCGCAACCCACTTCACTGCTGCCAGAATCCCTCCTGCCCCCCCTGCTAGAGCCGCCTCCCTGGCCAACCTGGGTGGGGGTGGAGAACAGTGTTTTTTTCATACGTTCATAGATTCTAGGACTGGAAGGGACCTCGAGAGGTCATCGAGTCCAGTCCCCTGCCCGCATGGCAGGACCATGTAACGGACTTATTAGATAAGGGAAATGCGGTAGACCTAATATACCTGGATTTCAGTAAAGCGTTTGATACTGTACCCCATGAGGAATTATTGGTTAAACTGGAAAACATGGGGATCGATATGAAAATCCAGAGGTGGATAAAGAATTGGTTAATGGGGCGAATGCAGCGGGTCGTATTAAAGGGTGAACTGTCGGGTTGGAGGGAGGTTACTAGTGGAGTGCCTCAAGGTTCGGTTTTGGGACCCATTTTATTTAATCTATTTATAACTGACCTCGGAACCGATTGCAAGAGTGGGCTGATAAAGTTTGCGGATGATACGAAGGTGGGAGGAGTTGCAAATTCGGAGGAGGATAGGGATATTCTGCAGGGAGACTTGAATGAGCTTGTGAATTGGAGTGTCAGAAATAAGATGAAATTTAATAGTGAAAAGTGTAAGGTGATGCACTTGGGGATGACTAATAACAATTTTAGTTACAAGATGGGGACGCATTGGTTAGAAGTAACGGAAGAGGAGAAGGACCTAGGGGTCCTTGTAGACCGCAGGATGACTATGAGTCGACAATGTGACGTGGCTGTGAAAAAAGCCAATGCGGTCTTGGGATGTATTAGGCGAGGTATATCTAGTAGGGATAAGGAGGTCCTGCTTCCGTTGTATACGGCGCTGGTGAGACCTCATTTGGAGTACTGTGTGTAGTTCTGGTCTCCCATGTTTAAAAAAGATGAACTCAAATTGGAACGGGTGCAGAGAAGGGCGACTAGGATGATCAGAGGAATGGAAAACCTGTCGTATGAAAAGAGATTAGAGGAGCTCGGGTTGTTTAGTCTGACAAAACGAAGGCTGAGGGGGGATATGATTGCTATCTTTAAATATATCAGAGGGATAAATACAAGGGAGGGAGAGGAATTATTTCAGCTGAGTACTAATGTGGACACGAGAACCAATGGATATAAACTGGCCGTGGGGAAGTTCAGGCTTGAAATCAGACGAAGGTTTCTGACCGTCAGAGGGGTGAAATATTGGAACGGCCTTCCGAGGGAAACGGTGGGGGCAACGGACCTGTCTGGTTTTAAGATTAAGTTGGATAAGTTTATGGAGGGAATGGTTTAATGGTAAAACATAGTAGCCGAGGAAAACCAAGCAATGGTACGTAAATAGCATAATGGCAAACAAGGGTCAGGCTGGAGACTCTTGCCTACATGCTCGGGGTATTACTGATCGCCATATTTGGGGTCGGGAAGGAATTTTCCTCCAGGGTAGATTGGCTGAGCCGCTGGAGGTTTTTCGCCTTCCTCCGCAGCATGGGGCAGGGATCACTAGCAGGAGGGTCCCTGCCGATTGAAGTCACTAAAACACAGGATTGGGGACTTCAACGGCACAGTCCAGGGAAGGGTCTTGTGGCCTGCAGCATGCAGGGGGTCAGACCAGATGATCATAATGGTCCCTTCTGACCTTAAAGTCTATGAGTCTATGAGACCAAATACCATCCCTGATAGACATTTATCTAACCTACTCTTAAATATCTCAAGAGATGGAGATTCCACAACCTCCCTCGGCAATTTATTCCAGTGTTTAACCACCCTGACAGTTAGGAACTTTTTCCTAATGTCCAACCTAGACCTCCCTTGCTGCACTTTAAACCCATTGCTTCTGGTTCTATCCTTAGAGGCTAAGGTGAACAAGTTTTCTCCCTCCTCCTTATGACACCCTTTTAAATACCTGAAAACTGCTATCATGTCTCCTCTCAGTCTTCTCTTTTCCAAACTAAACAAAGCCAATTCTTTCAGCCTTCCTTCATAGGTCATGTTCTCAAGACCTTTAATCATTCTTGTTGCTCTTCTCTGGACCCTTTCCAATTTCTCCACATCTTTTTTAAAATGCGGTGCCCAGAACTGGACACAATACTCCAGCTGAGGCCTAACCAGAGCAGAGTAGAGCGGAAGAATGACTTCTCGTGTCTTGCTCACAACACACCTGTTAATACATCCCAGAATCAGGTTTGCTTTTTTTGCAACAGCATCACACTGTTGACTCATATTTAGCTTGTGGTCCACTATAACCCCTAGATCCCTTTCTGCCGTACTCCTTCCTAGACAGTCTCTTCCCATTCTGTATGTGTGAAACTGATTGTTCCTTCCTAAGTGGAGCACTTTGCATTTGTCTTTGTTAAACTTCATCCTGTTTAACTCAGACTATTTCTCCAATTTGTCCAGATCATTTTGAATTATGACCCTGTCCTCCAAAGCAGTTGCAATCCCTCCCAGTTTGGTATCATCCGCAAACTTAATAAGCGTACTTTCTATGCCAATATCTAAGTCGTTGATGAAGATATTGAACAGCGCCGGTCCCAAAACAGACCCCTGCGATACCCCACTCGTTATGGCTTTCCAGCAGGATTGGGAACTATTAATAACAACTCTCTGAGTACGGTTATCCAGCCAGTTATGCACCCACCTTGGGCTTTGGATGATTTTGTTAGTTGCTTAAAAAAAGCCTCATCCACCTCTTCCACCTGGTTAGGTGGCCTGTAGTAGACTCCTAGCATGACATCTCCCTTGTTTTTTACCCCTTTTAGCCTAACCCAGAGACTCTCAACACTTCCGTCTCCTATGTCCATCTCTACCTCAGTCCAAGTGTGTACATTTTTAATATACAAGGCAACACCTCCTCCCTTTTTCCCCTGTCTATCCTTCCTGAGCAAGCTGTACCCATCCACACCAACATTCCAATCATGTGTATTATCCCACCAAGTTTCAGTGATGCCAACAATGTCATAGTTGTATTTATTTATTAGCACTTCCAGTTCTTCCTGCTTATTCCCCATACTTCTCGCATTTGTATATAGGCATCTAAGATACTGGTTTGATGTTTCCTCACAGTTTTGTCCTTACCCTTCTTTCCCTCTGACAATATAGCCCACACTCCCTCTCGTTTTTGACCCATCTCCCCGGTCTCCATGTTCCCCACTTACCTGTGGGCTTTGCTCACCTGTCGCCGTCGAACCTAGTTTAAAGCCCTCCTCCCTAGGTTAGCCAGTCTGTGTCCAAAGATACTAATAACTTGAGCTGTGGTTTGGAGGTGGAACAGCTGTCAAGGGCACTGAGGGGGAGATAGCAGGAGCTCATCCTTCAAGGAGGGGGGTTGTCACTGGAGGTTACTAGAAAGGACAAGAAGACTCCATTCTGGGGTTCAGGAGGTGAATTTATCCCTCAGTGGTGGGCAGGTGATGGGTGGAAGTAGTGCTGGTTCCAGGTGCCCTTAATTCCCGCTGATTCCTCGGGGCGTTTGAGTCTCTGACAGGTTCTCGTTCCCTTGCAGCAGGAGGACGTCACGGCCAAAAGTGATGCACCAGCTCCGCATCATCCGGCACTTGCGCCAGATTCCTGAGACACTGCAGGGGCTCTGCCTCTGAGGCCATCAGCAACTCCCACTCCCTGCTGCAGGTACTGCTCTGGCTCACTGTAAATGGGGAGCTAGTGGAAGGGGTAATGGAGCCCCCTGGCACTCACTAAAAGGGAAAGTGGTGGATTCTCCATCTCTTGATGTCATTGAAGGAAGACTAGATGCCTTTCTGGAATGTGTGTGCCCAAAGAGTAACTATTGTACTATACAGCAAGCCTATGGTATGCAAGGGGTTAGGTGAGATGCTCTAAAGGTCTCTTCTGGCCATAAAGTCCCCTAATGTTGGAAACACTGAGTGTAGCATTGGGAGCAGCCTCTGATGTTTTACCGTCTAGCCGGCTTGCTTCCTAGAATGAACAGGCATTGAGTGGGGTGATCCACAGAGAGTAGCTGAAACCTTCAAAGTGTCAGGCCAGCAGCAGGACATTAGCACTTCCGGGGAAGGGTGGGTGTGGCAGTGATATCACAAAGGCCTTTTGCAGGACGTCAGCCTATTGGTCAAAGGTGTTAGGGAGGTGGTGACCTCCAAGAGAGATGCTGACATCAGCCTGGCAGGACAGGAGCACAGGGCCAGGGAAACCTCAGAGACCCTGTGGCTTTGCTTCAGCAAGTCTCCTTCTCGGGGTCTTTCTTTGAGGACTGAGAGAGTGTTAGGGTTGACGTATGTGAGTGTGAGCAGGAGCCTCTTTCGAGTTTTCTCCTTTCCTTTTGACGGATTTTACTAGAAAACAGACGTCCCTATTTAGAAGGTAAGAGCCTCCAAGAGGTTTTGGAACCTGCTCAGTCTGATCCATCTGGTGCCAGCTGAATTCTCGGCATGGAAAACAGTAGTTTAAGATGGCAGAATTTTATTCCCTCCCTGGGATTTTGTCCCGTAGAATCACTGGGGACATTAGGGTTTGTCCTTTTCGTTTTACCTTTTCCTCCATCCCTCCTTGCTTTCTCTTGTTCCCCTCCCACCACCAGGAGTGGTGTGTGTGTGTGTGTTGCTGGGGGTACTCTTCACCTCCCCTTGTGGGACGTTGACACTGCAAGGGCTGTGCCTCTGTGGACATCAGCAACTCCCACTCCCTGCTGCAGGTACTGCTCTGGCTCACTGTAAATGGGGAGCTAGTGGAAGGGGAAATGGAACCCCCTGGCACTCACTAAAAGGGAAAGTGGTGGATTCTCCATCTCTTGATGTCATTGAATGAAGACTAGATGCCTTTCTGGAATGTGTGTGCCCAAAGAGTAACTATTGTACTATACAGGAAGCCTATGATATGCAGGGGCTTAGATTAGATGCTCTAAAGGTCTCTTGTGGCCATAAAGTCTACTAATTTTGGAAACACTGAGTGTAGCATTGGGAGCAGCCTCTGATGTTTTACTGTCTAGCCCACTTGCTTCCTAGAATGAAGACGCATTGAGTGGGGTGATCCACGGAGAGTAGCCCAAACCTTCATAGTGTCAGGCCAGCAGCAGGACATTAGCACTTAAGGGTTTGATTGGTGGCAGTGATATCACAAAGGTCTTTTGCAGGACCTCAGCATATTGGTCAAAGGTGTTAGGGAGGTGGTAACCTCAGAGAGAGATGCTGCCATCAGCGAGGCAGGACAGGGGCGCATGGCCAGGGAAACCTCAGAGACCCCTGTGGCTTTGCTTCAGCAAGTCTCCTTCTCGAGGTTTCTCTTGAGGACTGAGAGAGTGTTAGGATTCACGTATTTGAGTGAGAGCAGGAGCCTCTTTCGAGTTGTCTCCTTTCCTTTTACTGATTTTACTAGAAAACAGACATCCCTGTTTAGAAAGTAAGAGCCTCCTAGAGGTTTTGGAACCTGCTCAGTCTGATCCATCTGGTGCCAGCTGAATTCTAGGCATGGAAAACACTAGTTCAAGGTGGCAGAATTTTAAACCCTCCCTGTAATTTTGTCTGGTAGAATCACTGGGGACATTAGGGTTTGTCCTTTTCGTTTTACCTTTTCCTCCATCCCTCCTTCCTTTCTCTTTATCTCTTACTTCTTTTGTCCTTTCTCTTGTTCCCCTCCCACCACCAGGAGTGGTATATGTGTGTGTGTGTGTGTGTGTGTGTTGCTGGGGGTGCTCTTCACCTCCCCTTGTTGGGAGTTGATCCAAAACTGTATGGTTGAAATAGTGCTTGGACTCCACTGACACTAGATGCTGCCATCGTGTGGTTTAGCATTAGTGTCTGGGATGACTTGGGGCAAGATCTCAACCTCCCCGCAACCCACTTCACTGCTGCCAGAATCCCACCTGCCCCCCCTGCTAGAGCCGCCTCCCTGCCCAACCTGGGTGGGGGTGGAGAAGAGGGTTCTGATAACTTGAGCTGTGGTTTGGAGGTGGAACAGCTGTCAAGGGCACTGAGGGGGAGGTAGCAGGAGCTCACCCTACAAGGACGGGGGTTGGCACTGGAGATTACTAGAAAGGAGAAGACGACTCCATTTTGGGGTTCAGGAGGTGAATTCATCTCTCATTGATGGGCAGGTGCTGGGTGGAAATACTGCTGGTTCCAGGTTCCCTTAATTCCCCCTGATTCCTCGGGGCGTTTGAGTCTCTGACAGGTTCTCGTTCCCTTGCAGCAGGAGGACGTCACGGCCAAAATGATGCACCAGCTCCGCATCATCCTGCACTTACGCCACGTGCCTTACACACTGCAGGGGCTGCGCCTCCGAGGCCTTCAGGAACTCCCGCTCCCTGCTGCAGGTACTGCTCTGGCTCACTGTAAATGGGGAGCTAGTGGAAGGGGAAATGGAGCCCCCTGGCACTCACTAAAAGGGAAAGTGATGGATTCTCCATCTCTTAATGTCATTTAATTTAGACTAGATACCTTTCTGGAATGTTTGTACCCAAAAAGTAACTATTGTACTATACAGGAAGCCCATGATATGCAGGGGCTTAGATTAGATGCTCTAAAGGTTTCTTCTGGCCATAAAGTGTAGTAATTTTGGAAACACGGAGTGTAGCATTGGGAGCAGCCTCTGATGTTTTATTGTCTAGCCGGCTTGCTTCCTAGAATGAAGACCCATTGAGTGGGGTGATTCACACAGAGTAGCTCAAACCTTCAAAGTGTCAGGCCAGCAGGAGGACATTAGCACTTCAGGGTTTGGTTGGGTGTGGCAGTGACACCACAAAGGCCTTTTGCAGGACGTCAGCTTATTGGTCAAATGTGTTAGGGAGGTGGTGACCTCAGAGAGAGATGCTGACATCAGAGAGAGATGCTGACATGAGGGCCAGGGAAACCGCAGAGACCCCTCTGGCTTTGCTTCAGCAAGTCTCCTCCTTGAGGTCTCTCTTTGAGGAAAGTAAGTGCCTCGGAGAGGTTTGTATCCTGTTCAGTCTGATCCACCTGGTGCCAGCTGAATTCTAAGCATGGAAAACACTAGTTCAAGGTGGCAGAATTTTATTCCCTCCCTGTGATTTTGTCCCGTAGAATCACTGGGGACATTAGTGTTTGTCCTTTTCGTTTTACCTTTTCCTCCCTCCCTCCTTCCTTTCTCTTCATCTCTTACTTCTTTTGTCCTTTCTTCTGTTCCCCTCCCACCACCGGGAGTGGTTTGTGTGTCTGTGTGTGTTTGTGTGTTGCTGGGGGTGCTCTTCACCTCCCTTTGTGGGGAGTTCATCCAAACCTGTGTGGTTGAAATAGTGCTTGGACTCCACTGACACTAGATGCTGCCATCGTGTGGATTAGCATTGGTGTCTGGGATGACTTGGGGCAAGATCTCAACCTCCCCGGAACCCACTTCACTGCTGGCAGAATCCCTCCTGCCACCCCTGCTAGAGCCGCCTCCCTGGCCAACCTGGGTGGGGGTGGAGAAGAGGGTTCTGATAACTTGAGCTGTGGTTTGGTGGTGGAACATCTGTCAAGGGCACGGAGAGGGAGGTAGCAGCAGCTCACCCTTCAAGGAGGGGATTTGGCACTGGAGGTTACTAGAAAGGACAAGAAGACTCCATTCTGGGGTTCAGGAAGTGAATTCATCCCTCAGCGGTGGGCAGGTGCTGAGTGGAAATACTGCTGCTTCCCGGTGCCCTTAATTCCCCCTGATTCCTCGGGGCGTTTGAGTCTCTGACAGGTTCTCGTTCCCCTGCAGCAGGAGGACGTCACGGCCAAAGTGATGCACCCGCATCATCCGCCACTTGCGCCAGGTGCCTGAGACACTGCATGGGTTGTTCCTCTGAGTCTTTCAGCAACTCCCGCTCCCTGCTGCAGGTACTGCTCTGTCTCACTGTAAATGGGGAACTAGTGGAAGGGGAAATGGAGCCCCCTGGCACTCACTGAAAGGGAAAGTGGTGGATTCTCCATCTCTTGATGTCATTGAATGAAGACTAGATGCCTTTCTGGAATGTGTGTGCCCAAAAAGTAACTATTGTACTATACAGGAGGCCTATGATATGCAGGGGCTTAGATGAGATGCTCTAAAGGTCTCTTGTGGCCATAAAGTCTACAAATTTTGGAAACACTGAGTGTAGTATTGGGAGCAGCCTGTGATGTTTTACTGTCTAGCCGGCTTGCTTCCTAGAATGAAGACGCATTGAGTGGGGTGATCCACAGAGAGTACCTGTGTCAAGGCTGTATCCCCACTTTGAAGTTTAGGGTACAAATGTAGGGGCCTGCATGAAAACTTCTAAGCTTAACCACCATCCCAAGGCTAATTTCCTCCCCTGGGTAGCCTTGAGAAACCTTTCACCAATTCCCTGGTGAATACAGATCCAACCCCCTTGGATCTTAAAACAAGGAGAAATTAACCATCCCCCCTCCTTCCTCCCACCAACTCCTGGTGAATCAAGATCCAAACTCCTTGGATCTTAAAACAAGGAAAAATCAATCAGGTTCTTATAAATAAGGCTTTTAATTAAAGAAAAAGGTAAAAATCATCTCTGTAAAATCAGTATGGAAATTAACCTTACAGGGTAATCAAACTTAAAGAGCTCAGAGGACTCCCCTCTAGTCTTAGGTTCAAAGTACAGCAAACAAAGATAAACACTCTAGTAAAAGGTACATTTACAAGTTGAGAAAAGAAAGGAAAACTAACACGCCTTGTTTGAAATAGGAGAGACTTGTTTAGAAAGATGTGGAGAACCTGGATTGATGTCTGGTCCCTCTCAGTCCCGAGGGCGAACACCCACACAAACAAAGAACACAAACAAAAGCCTTCCCCTCCCCAAGATTTGAAAGTATCTTGTCCCCTTATTGGTCCTTTAGGTCAGATGCCAGCCAGGTTACCTGAGCTTCTTAACCCTTTAGAGGGAAAAGGATTTTGGAGTCTCTGGCCAGGAGGGATTTTATAGTACTGTACACAGGACAGCTGTTACCCTTCCCTTTATAGTTATGACAACCTCAAACCTTCAAAGTGTCAGGCCAGCAGCAGGACATTAGCACTTGAGGGTTTGGTTGGGTGTGGCAGTGACATCACAAAGGCCTTTTGCAGGATGTCAGCTTATTGGTCAAATGTGTTAGGGAGGTGGTGACCTCAGAGAGAGATGCTGACATCAGCCTGGCAGGACAGGAGCACAGGGCCAGGGAAACCTCAGAGACCCCTGTGGCTTTGCTTCAGCAAGTCTCCTTCTCGGGGTCTTTCTTTGAGGACTGAGAGAGTATTAGGGTTCACGTACGTGAGTGCGTGCAGGAGCCTCTTTCGAGTTTTCTCCTTTCCTTTTACTGATTTTACTAGAAAACAGACGTCCCTGTTTAGAAGGTAAGAGCCTCCAAGAGGTTTTGGCAGCTGCTCAGTCTGATCCATCTGGTGCCAGCTGAATTCTAGGCATGGAAAAGAGTAGTTTAAGATGGCAGAATTTTATTCCATCCCTTGGATTTTGTGCCGTAGAATCACTGGGGACATTAGGGTTTGTCCTTTTTGTTTTACCTTTTCCTCCATCCCTCCTTCCTTTCTCTTCATCTCTTATTTCTTTTGTCCTTTCTCCTGTTCCTCGAAAACTGTGGGGTTGAAATAGTGTTTGGACTCCACTAACACTAGATGCTGCCATCCTGTGGCTTAGCATTAGTGTCTGGGATGACTTGGGTCAAGATCTCAACTTCCCCGCAACCCACTTCACTGCTGCCAGAATCCCTCCTGCCCCCCCTGCTAGAGCCGCCTCCCTGGCCCACCTGGGTGGGGGTGGAGAACAGTGTTTTTTTCATACATTCATAGATTATCGGACTGGAAGGGACCTCGAGAGGTCATCGAGTCCAGTCCCCTGCCCGCGTGGCAGGACCAAATACCATCTAGACCATCCCTGATAGACATTTATCTAACCTACTCTTAAATATCTCAAGAGATGGAGATTCCACAACCTCCCTCTTCAATTTATTCCAGTGTTTAACCACCCTGACAGTTAGGAACTTTTTCCTAATGTCCAACCTAGACCTCCCTTGCTGCACTTTAAACCCATTGCTTCTGGTTCTATCCTTAGAGGCTAAGGTGAACAAGTTTTCTCCCTCCTCCTTATGACACCCTTTTAAATACCTGAAAACTGCTATCATGTCTCCTCTCAGTCTTCTCTTTTCCAAGCTAAACAAAGCCAATTCTTTCAGCCTTCCTTCATAGGTCATGTTCTCAAGACCTTTAATCATTCTTGTTGCTCTTCTCTGGACCCTTTCCAATTTCTCCACATCTTTTTTAAAATGCGGTGCCCAGAACTGGACCCAATACTCCAGCTGAGGCCTAACCAGAGCAGAGTAGAGCGGAAGAATGACTTCTCGTGTCTTGCTCACAACACACCTGTTAATACATCCCAGAATCAGGTTTGCTTTTTTTGCAACAGCATCACACTGTTGACTCATATTTAGCTTGTGGTCCACTATAACCCCTAGATCCCTTTCTGCCGTACTCCTTCCTAGACAGTCTCTTCCCATTCTGTATGTGTGAAACTGATTGTTCCTTCCTAAGTGGAGCACTTTGCATTTGTCTTTGTTAAACTTCATCCTGTTTAACTCAGACCATTTCTCCAATTTGTCCAGATCATTTTGAATTATGACCCTGTCCTCCAAAGCAGTTGCAATCCCTCCCAGTTTGGTATCATCCGCAAACTTAATAAGCGTACTTTCTATGCCAATATCTAAGTCGTTGATGAAGATATTGAACAGCGCCGGTCCCAAAACAGACCCCTGCGATACCCCACTCGTTATGGCTTTCCAGCAGGATTGGGAACTATTAATAACAACTCTCTGAGTACGGTTATCCAGCCAGTTATGCACCCACCTTATAGTAGCCCCATCTAAATTGTATTTGCCTAGTTTATCAATAAGAATATCATGCGAGACCGTATCAAATGCCTTACTAAAGTCTAGGTATACCACATCCACAGCCTCACCCTTATCCACAAGGCTCGTTATCCTATCAAAGAAAGCTATCAGATTGGTTTGACATGATTTGTTCTTCACAAATCCATGCTGGCTGTTCCCTATCACCTTACCACCTTCCAAGTGTTTGCAGATGATTTCCTTAATTACTTGCTCCATTATCTTCCCTGGCACAGAAATTAAACTCACTGGGGTCTGTAGTTTCCTGGGTTGTTTTTATTTCCCTTTTTATAGATGGGCACTATATTTGCCCTTTTCCAGTCTTCTGGAATCTCTCCCGTCTCCCATGATTTTCCAAAGATAATAGCTAGAGGCTCAGATACCTCCTCTATTAGCTCCTTGAGTATTCTAGGATGCATTTCATCAGGCCCGGGTGACTTGCAGGCATCTAACTTTTCTAAGTGATTTTTAACTTGTTCTTTTTTTATTTTATCTGCTAAACCTACCCCCTTCCCATTAGCATTCACTATGTTAGGCATTCCTTCAGACTTCTCGGTGAAGACCGAAACAAAGAAGTCATTAAGCATCTCCGCCATTTCCAAGTTTCCTGTTACTGTTTCTCCCTCTTCACTAAGCAGTGGGCCTACCCTGTCTTTGGTCTTCCTCTTGCTTCTAATGTATTGATAAAAAGTCTTCTTGTTTCCCTTTATTCCCGTAGCTAGTTTGAGCTCATTTTGTGCCTTTGCCTTTCTAATCTTGCCCCTGCATTCCTGTGTTGTTTGCCTATATTCATCCTTTGTAATCTGTCCCAGTTTCCATTTTTTATATGACTCCTTTTTATTTTTTAGATCATGCAAGATCTCATGGTTAAGCGAAGGTGGTCTTTTGCCACATTTTCTCTCTTTCCTAACCAGCGGAATAGCTTGCTTTTGGGCCCTTAATAGTGTCCCTTTGAAAAACTGCCAACTCTCCTCAGTTGTTTTTCCCCTCAGTCTTGATTCCCATGGGACCTTACCTATCAGCTCTCTGAGCTTACCAAAATCTGCCTTCCTGAAATCCATTGTCTCTATTTTGCTGTTCTCCCTTCTACCCTTCCTTAGAATTGCAAACTCTATGATTTCATGATCACTTTCACCCAGGCTGCCTTCTACTTTCAAATTCTCATCGAGTTCCTCCCTATTTGTTAAAATCAAGTCTAGAACAGCTTCCCCCCAGTAGCTTTTTCAACCTTCTGAAATAAAAAGTTGTCTTCAATGCAGTCCAGGAATTTCTTGGATAGACTGTGCCCCGCTGTGTTATTTTCCCAACATATAGCCGGATAGTTGAAGTCCCCCATCACCACCAAATCTTGGGCTTTGGATGATTTTGTTAGTTGCTTAAAAAAAGCCTCATCCACCTCTTCCACCTGGTTAGGTGGCCTGTAGTAGACTCCTAGCATGACATCTCCCTTGTTTTTTACCGCTTTTAGCCTAACCCAGAGACTCTCAACGTCTCCTATGTCCATCTCTACCTCAGTCCAAGTGTGTACATTTTTAATATACAAGGCAACACCTTCCTGAGCAAGCTGTACCCATCCACACCAACATTCCCATCACGTGTATTATCCCACCAAGTTTCAGTGATGCCAACAATGTCATAGTTGTATTTATTTATTAGCACTTCCAGTTCTTCCTGCTTATTCCCCATACTTCTCGCATTTGTATATAGGCATCTAAGATACTGGTTTGATCTTTCCTCCCAGTTTTGTCCTGACCCTCCTTTCTCTCTGACAATATAGCCCACACTCCCTCTCATTTTTGACCCATCTCCCCGGTCTCCATGTTCCCCACTTACCTGTGGGCTTTGCTCACCTGTCCCCGTCTAACCTAGTTTAAAGCCCTCCTCACTAGGTTAGCCAGTCTGTGTCCAAAGGTACTAATAACTTGAGCTGTGGTTTGGAGGTGGAACAGCTGTCAAGGGCACTGAGGGGGAGATAGCAGGAGCTCATCCTTCAAGGACGGGGGTTGGCACTGGAGGTTACTAGAAAGGACAAGAAGACTTCATTCTGGGGTTCAGGAGGTGAATTTATCCCTCAGTGGTCGGCAGGTGCTGGGTGGAAATACTGCTGGTTCCAGGTGCCCTTAATTCCTCCAGATTCCTCGGGGCGTTTGAGTCTCTGACAGGTTCTCGTTCCCTTGCAGCAGGAGGACGTCACGGCCCAAAGTGATGCACCAGCTCCGCATCATCCGGCACTTGCGCCAGATTCCTGAGACACTGCAGGGGCTGTGCCTCTGAGGCCATCAGCAACTCCCGCTCCCTGCTGCAGGTACTGCTCTGTCTCACTGTAAATGGGGAACTAGTGGAAGGGGAAATGGAGCCCCCTGGTACTCACTAAAAGGGAAAGTGGTGGATTCTCCATCTCTTGATGTCATTGAATGAAGACTAGATGCCTTTCTGGAATGTGTGTGCCCAAAAAGTAACTATTGTACTATACAGGAGGCCTATGATATGCAGGGGCTTAGATGAGATGCTCTAAAGGTCTCTTGTGGCCATAAAGTCTACAAATTTTGGAAACACTGAGTGTAGTATTGGGAGCAGCCTCTGATGTTTTACTGTCTAGCCGGCTTGCTTCCTAGAATGAAGACGCATTGAGTGGGGTGATCCACACAGAGTAGCTCAAACCTTCAAAGTGTCAGGCCAGCAGCAGGACATTAGCACTTCCGGGGATGGGTGGGTGTGGCAGTGACATCACAAAGGCCTTTTCAGGACCTCAGCCTATTGGTCAAAGGTGTTAGGGAGGTGGTAACCTCAGAGAGAGATGCTGACATCAGCCAGGCAGGACAGGGGCTTAGGGCCAGGGAAACCTCAGAGACCCCTGTGACTTTCATAGAATCATAGAATCATAGAATATCAGGGTTGGAAGGGACCTCAAGAGGTCATCTACTCCAACCCCGTCCTCAAAGCAGGACCAATTCCCAACTAAATCATCCCAGCCAGGGCTTTGTCAAGCCGGGCCTTAAAAACCTCCAAGGAAGGAGACTCCACCACCTCCCTAGTTAACGCATTCCAGTGCTTCACCACCCTCCTAGTGAAATAGTGTTTCCTAATATCCAACCTGGACCTCCCCCACTGCAACTTGAGACCATTGCTCCTTGTTCTGTCATCTGCCACCACTGAGAACAACCGAGCTCCATCCTCTTTGGAACCCCCCTTCACGTAGTTGAAGGCTGCTATCAAATCCCCCCTCATTCTTCTCTTCTGGAGACTAAACAATCCCAGTTCCCTCAGCCTCTCCTCATAAGTCATGTGCTCCAGACCCCTAATCATTTTTGTTGCTCTCCACTGGACTCTTTCCAATTTTTCCACATCCTTCTTGTAGTGTGGGGCCTGTCGGAGAAAAACAGAGTTCTCACTATTTGTTTAGGTACAGCAAGTCAGATGCTTTATTAACTCTCACAATTGCCCAGAGGGAGAGAGCTAAGCAGGTCTCTCCCAGGTAACTAATTACAGCAAGCATTTATACCTTTCATTACAGAAATAACGAGGGACAGCTGCGTTTTGTTTATACATAGGCCATCTTGATATCTCATTTCTTCACTTGTTTTGACTCTTGCCAACATACAATATTTTCTATACCTTATCTACACAAGGTCTTCTACACCTTATATATACCAGGTCATAATGACTTCTTACACAGTTCTTTCTCACCCGCCTCACACATTCCTCGCTTCTACAAATCTCGCGTTATTAGGGTTACAGTTAGCCTAACTCTTGCTAACGAACTGTCATGCATTGCATCCCCTTCCTGTGAGCTCTTTCTCTGCTTCCACAGGCCCAAAACTGGACACAGTATTCCAGATGAGGCCTCACCAATGTCGAATAAAGGGGAACGATCATGTTCCTCGATCTGCTGGCAATGCCCCTACTTATACAGCCCAAAATGCCGTTAGCCTTCTTGGCAACAAGAGCACACTGTTGACTCATATCCAGCTTCTCGTCCACTGTGACCCCTAGGTCCTTTTCTGCAGAACTGCTACCTAGCCATTCGGTCCCTAGTCTGTAGCAGTGCATGGGATTCTTCCGTCCTAAGTGCAGGACTCTGCACTTGTCCTTGTTGAACTTCATCAGGTTTTTTTTGGCCCAATCCTCTAATTTGTCTAGGTCCCTCTGTATCCGATCCCTACCCTCTAGCGTATCTACCACGCCTCCTAGTTTAGTGTCATCTGCAAACTTGCTGAGAGTGCAGTCCACACCATCCTCCAGATCATTAATAAAGATATTAAACAAAACCGGCCCCAGGACCGACCCTTGGGGCACTACTCCGCTTGAAACCGGCTGCCAACTAGACATGGAGCCATTGATCACTACCCGTTGAGCCCGACGATCCAGCCAGCTTTCTATCCACCTTACAGTCCATTCATCCATCCCATACTTCTTTAACTTGGTGGCAAGAATACTGTGGGAGAGCGTATCAAAAGCTTTGCTAAAGTCAAGGAATAACACATCCACTGCTTTCCCCTCATCCACAGAGCCAGTTATCTCATCATAGAAGGCAATTAGGTTAGTCAGGCACGACTTCCCCTTGGTGAATCCATGCTGACTGTTCCTGATCACTTTCCTCTCCTCTAAGTGTTTCATAATTGATTCCTTGAGGACCTGCTCCATGATTTTTCCAGGGACTGAGGTGAGGCTGACTGGCCTGTAGTTCCCCGGATCCTCCTCCTTCCCTTTTTTAAAGATGGGCACTACATTAGCCTTTTTCCAGTCATCCGGGACCTCCCTCGATCGCCATGAGTTTTCAAAAATAATGGCTAATGGCTGTGCAATCTCATCCGCCAAGTCCTTTAGCACCCTCGGATGCAGCGCATCCAGCCCCATGGAGTTGTGCACGTCCAGTTTTTCTAAATAGTCCCGAACCACTTCTTTCTCCACAGAGGGCTGGTCACCTTCTCCCCATATTGTGCTGCCCAGTGCAGCAGTCTGGGAGCTGACCTTGTTCGTGAAGACAGAGGCAAAAAAAGCATTGAGTACATTAGCTTTTTCCACATCCTCAGTCACTAGGTTGCCTCCCTCATTCAGTAAGGGGCCCACACTTTCCTTGACTTTCTTCTTGTTGCTAACATACCTGAAGAAACCCTTCTTGTTACTCTTAACATCTCTTGCTAGCTGCAACTCCAAGTGTGATTTGGCCTTCCTGATTTCACTCCTGCATGCCTGAGCAATATTTTTATACTCCTCCCTGGTCATTTGTCCAATCTTCCACTTCTTGTAAGCTTCTTTTTTGCGTTTAAGATCAGCAAGGATTTCACTGTTTAGCCAAGCTGGTCGCCTGCCATATTTACTATTCTTTCTACACATCGGGATGGTTTGTTCCTGCAACCGCAATAAGGATTCTTTAAAATACAGCCAGCTCTCCTGGACCCCTTTGCCCTTCATGTTATTCTCCCAGGGGATCCTGCCCATCTGTTCCCTGAGGGAGTCAAAGTCTGCTTTTCTGAAGTCCAGGGTCCGTATTCTGCTGCTCTCCTTTCTTCCTTGTGTCAGGATCCTGAACTCGACCATCTCATGGTCACTGCCTCCCAGGTTCCCATCCACTTTTGCTTCCCCTACTAATTCTTCCCTGTTTGTGAGCAGCAGGTCGAGAAAAGCTCTGCCCCTAGTTGGTTCCTCCAGCACTTGCACCAGGAAATTGTGCCCTACACTTTCCAAAAACTTCCTGGATTGTCTGTGCACCGCTGTATTGCTCTCCTAGCAGATATCAGGGTGATTAAAGTCTCCCATGAGAACCAGGGCCTGCGATCTAGCAACTTCTGCTAGTTGCCAGAAGAAAGCCTCGTCCACCTCATCCCCCTGGTCTGGTGGTCTATACCAGACTCCAACCGTGACATCCCCCTTGTTGCTCACACTTCTCAACTTTATCCAGAGACTCTCAGGTTTTTCTACAGTTTCATACCGGACCTCTGAGCACTCATACTCCTCTCTTACATACAATGCAACTCCCCCACCTTTTCTGCCCTGCCTGTCCTTCCTGAACAGTTTATATCCATCCATGACAGTACTCCAGTCATGTGAGTTATCCCACCAAGTGTCTGTTATTGCTTCAGCAAGTCTCCTTCTCGAGGTCTCTCTTTGAGGACTGAGAGAGTATTAGTGTTCACATGTGTGAGTGCGAGCAGGAGCCTCTTTGGAGTTTTCTCCTTTCCTTTGACGGATTTTACTAGAAAACAGACGTCCCTATTTAGAAGGTAAGAGCCTCCAAGAGGTTTTGGAACCTGCTCAGTCTGATCCATCTGGTGCCAGCTGAATTCTAGGCATGGAAAACAGTAGTTTAAGATGGCAGAATTTTATTCCCTCTGTGGGATTTTGTCCCGTACAATCACAGGGGACATTAGTGTTTGTCATTTTCGTTTTACCCTTTCCTCCATCCCTCCTTCCTTTCTCTTCATCTCTTACTTCTTTTGTCCTTTCTCCTGTTCACCTGCCACCACCAGGAGTGGTGTGTGTGTGTGTGTGTGTGTGTGTGTTGCTGGGGGTGCTCTTCACCTCCCCTTGTGGGAAGTTGATCCAAAACTGTGGGGTTGAAATAGTGCTTGAACTCCAATGACACTAGATGCTGCCATCCTGTGGCTTAGCATTAGTGTCTGGGATGATTGGGGCAAGATCTCAACCTCCCCGCAACCCACTTCACTGCTGGCAGAATCCCTCCTGCCCCCCCGCTAGAGCCGCCTCCCTGCCCAACCTGGGTGGGGGTGGAGAAGAGGGTTCTGATAACTTGAGCTGTGGTTTGGAGGTAGAACAGCTGTCAAGGGTACTGAGGGGGAGGTAGCAGGAGCTCACCCTACAAGGTGGTGGGTTGGCACTGGAGGTTACTAGAAAGGACAAGAAGACTCCATTCTGGGGTTCAGGAGGTGAATTCATCCCTCAGTGGTGGGCAGGTAGTCAGTTTAAATACTGCTGGTTCCAGGTGCCCTTAATTCCCCCTGATTCCTCGGGGCGTTTGAGTCTTTGACAGGTTCTCGTTCCCTTGCAGCAGGAGGACGTCATCGCCAGAGTGATGCACCGGCTCCGCATCATCCGGCACTTGTGCCAGGTGCCTTAGACGCTGCAGGGGCTGTGCCTCTGAGGCCATCAGCAACTCCCGCTCCCTGCTGCAGGTACTGCTCTGGCTCACTGTAAATGGGGTGCTAGTGGAAGGGGAAATGGAGCCCCCTGGCACTCAGTAAAAGGGAAAGTGGTGGATTCTCCATCTCTTGATGTCATTTCATGAAGACTAGATGCCTTTCTGGAATGTGTGTGCCCAAAAAGTACCTATTGTACTATACAGGAAGCCTATGATATGCAGGGGGTTAGATTAGATGTTCTAAAGGTCTCTTCTGGCCATAAAGTGTAGTAATTTTGGAAACACTGAGTGTAGCATTGGGAGCAGCCTCTGATGCTTTACTGTCTAGCCGGCTTGCTTCCTAGAATGAAGACGCATCAAGTGGGGTGATCCACAGAGAGTAGCTGAAACCTTCAAAGTGTCAGGCCAGCAGCAGGACATTAGCACTTCAGGGGATGGGTGGGTGTGGCAGTGACATCACAAAGGCCTTTTGCAGTGTAGTAGTTCCGGGGTGGGGCTCGTCCCTTCCTGGGGTACCTGGGAGCCAGGCCGCCCCGCTACAAAGCGAATAACAGTCTAGGGCCCAGACCTTTGGGTAGGGGCTGAGCACACAATTAGCAGTTCGGCGCTCAGGCCTTTGTGCAGGGACTGAGCACACAATCAACAGTTCAGAGCTCAGGCCCTTATGCAGGAGCCTCTTTCGAGTTTTCTCCTTCCCTTTTACTGATTTTACTAGAAAACAGACGTCCCTGTTTAGAAGGTAAGAGCCTCCAAGAGGTTTTTGAACCTGCTCAGTCTGATCCACCTGGTGCCCGTTGAATTCTAGGCATGGAAAACACTAGTTCAAGGTGACAGAATTTTGTAGTCCACACGGGATTTTGTCCCGTGGAATCACTGGGGACATTAGGGTTTGTCCTTTTCGTTTTACCTTTTCCACCATCCCTCCTTCCTTTCTCTTCATCTCTTACTTCTTTTGTCCTTTCTCCTGTTCCCCTCCCACCACCAGGAGTGGTGTGTGTGTGTGTGTGTGTGTGTGTGTGTGTGTGTGTTGCTGGGGATGATCTTCACCTCCTCTTGTGGGAAGTTCATCCAAAACTGTGGGGTTGAAATAGTGCTTGGACTCCACAGACACTAGATGCTGCCATCCTGTTGCTTAGCGTTAGTGTCTCGGATGACTTGGGCAAGATCTCAACCTCCCCGCAACCCACTTCACTGCTGCCAGAATCCCTCCTGCCCCCACTGCTAGACCCGCCTCCCAGCCCAACCTTGGTGGGGGTCTAGAAGAGGTTTCTGATGACTTAAGCTGTGGTTTGGAGGTGGAACAGCTGTCAAGGACACTGAGGGGGAGGTAGCAGGAGCTCACCCTAGAAGGAGGGGGATTGGCACTGGATGTTACTAGAAAGGACAAGAAGACTCCATTCTGGGATTCAGGAGGTGAATTCATCCCTCAGTGTTGGGCAGGTGCTGAGTGGAAATACTGCTGGTTCCAGGTGTCCTTAATTCCCCCTGATTCCTCGGGGCGTTTGAGTCTGACAGGTTCTCATTCCCTTGCAGCAGGAGGGCGTCACGGCCAAAGTGAGGCACCAGCTCCGCATCATCCATCACTTGCGCCAGGTGCCTGAGACACTGCAGGGGTTGTGCCTCTGAGGCCTTCAGCAACTCCCGCTCTCTGTTGCAGGTACTGCTCTGGCTCACTGTAAATGGGGAGCTAGTGGAAGGGGAAATGGAGCCCCCTGGTACTCAGTGAAAGGGAAAGTGGTGGATTCTCCATCTCTTGAAGTCATTGAATGAAACTAGATGCCTTTCTGGAATGTTTGTGCCCAAAAAGTAACTATTGTCCTATACAGGAAGCTTATGATATGCAGGGGGTTAGATGAGATGCTCTAAAGGTCTCTTCTGGCCATAAAGTGTATTAATTTTGGAAACACTGAGTGTAGCATTGGGAGCAGCCTCTAATGTTTTACTGTCTAACCGGCTTGCTTCCTAGAATGAAGACGCATTGAGTGGGGTGATCCACAGAGAGTAGCTCAAACCTCCAAAGTGTCAGGCCAGCAGCAGGATATTAGCACTTCAGGGGATGGGTGGGTGTGGCAGTGACATCACAAAGGCCTTTTGCAGGAGCTCAGCCTATTGGTCAAAGTTGTTAGGGAGGTGGTGACCTCAGAGAGAGATGCTCACATCAGCCAGGCAAAACAGGGGCGCAGGGCCAGGGAAACCTCAGAGACCCCTGTGGCTTTGCTTCAGCAAGTCTCCTTCTCGAGCTCTCTTTGAGGACTGAGAGAGTATTAGGGTTCACATATGTGAGTGTGAGCAGGAGCCTCTTTCGAGTTTTCTCCTTTCCTTTTACCCATTTTACTAGAAAACAGAAGTCCCTGTTGAGAAAGTAAGTGCCTCGGAGAGGTTTGTAACCTGTTCAGTCTGATCCACCTGGTGCCATCTGAATTCTAGGCATGGAAAACACTAGTTTAAGGTGGCAGAATTTTATTCCCTCCCTGGGATTTTGTCCCGTAGAATCACTGGGGATATTAGGAAAACAACAAGGAGTCTGGTGGCACCTTAAAGACTAACAGATTTATTTGGGCATAAGCTTTCGTGAGTAAAAACCTCACTTCTTCGGATGCATAGAGTGAAAGTTACAGATGCAGGCATTATATACTGACACATGGAGAGCAGGGAGTTACTTCACAAGTGGAGAACCAGTGTTGACAGGGCCAATTCAAAAATCAGGGTGGATGTAGTCCACTCCAAATAATAGATGAGGAGGTGTCAATTCCAGGAGAGGAAAAGCTGCTTCTGTAGTGAGCCAGCCACTCCCAGTCCCTATTCAAGCCCAGATTAATGGTGTTGAATTTGCAAATGAATTTTAGTTCTGCTGTTTCTCTTTGAAGTCTGTTTCTGAAGTTTTTTTGTTCAATGATAGTGACTTTTAAATCTGTAATAGAATGACCAGGGAGATTGAAGTGTTCACTTACTGGCTTATGTATGTTACCACTCCTGATGTCCGATTTGTGTCCATTTATTCTTTTGCGGAGGGACCGTCCGGTTTGGCCAATGTACATGGGAGAGGGGCATTGCTGGCACATGATGGCGTATATGACATTAGTGGATGTGCAGGTGAATGAGTCCCTGATGGTGTGGCTGATGTGGTTGGGTCCTCTGATGCTGTTGCCAGAGTAGATATGGGGACATAGTAGGCAACAAGGTTTGCTACGGGGATAGGTTCCTGGGTTGGTGTTTCTGTGGTGTGGTGTGTAGTTGCTGGTGAGTATTTGCTTCAGGTTGGGGGGTTGTCTGTAAGCGAGGACTGGCCTGCCTCCCAAGGTCTGTGAGAGTGAGGGATCATTTTCCAGGATAGGTTGTAGATCGTGGATAATGCGCTGGAGAGGTTTTAGCTGGGGGCTGTATGTGATGGCCAGTGGTGTTCTGTTATTGTCCTTGTTGGGCCTGTCCTGTAGTAGGTGATTTCTGGGTACCCGTCTTGCTCTGTCAATCTGTTTCCTCACTTCCCCAGGTGGGTATTGTAGTTTTACGAATGCTTGATAAAGATCTTGTAGGTGTTTGTCTCTGTCTGAGGGGTTGGAGCAAATTCGGTTGTATCTTAGGGCTTGGCTGTAGACAATGGATCGTGTGATGTGTCTTGGATGGAAGCCGGAGGCATGTAGGTACGTATAGCGGTCAGTAGGTTTCCGGTAGAGGGTGGTGTTTATGTGACCATCACTTATTTGTACTGTAGTGTCCAGGAAGTGGATCTCTTGTGTGGACTGGTCCAGGCTGAGGTTGATGGTGGGGTGGAAATTGTTGAAGTCCAGGTGGAATTCTTCAAGGGCCTCCTTTCCGTGGGTCCATATGATGAAGATGTCGTCAATGTAGCGCAAGTAGAGGAGGGGCACTAGGGGACGAGAGCTGAGGAAGCGTTGTTCTAAGTCAGCCATAAAAATGTTGGCATACTGTGGGGCCATGCGAGTACCCATAGCAGTGCCACTGACTTGAAGGTATAAGTTGTCCCCAAATCTGAAGTGGTTGTGGGTGAGGACAAAGTCACAAAGCTCAGCCACCAGGCTTGCTGTGGCCTCATCAGGGATACTGTTCCTGACAGCTTGTAGTCCATCCTCATGTAGAATATTGGTATAAAGTGCTTCTACATGCATGGTGGCCAGGATGGTGTTTCCAGGAAGAACATCAATGCATTGTAGTTTCCTCAGGAAGTTGGTGGTGTCTCGAAGATAGCTGGGAGTGCTGGTAGCATAGGGCCTGAGGAGAGAGGCCAAATAGCCAGATAATCCTGCCGTCAGAGTGCCAATGCCTGAGATGATGGGGCGTCCAGGGTTTCCGGGTTTATGGATCTTGGGTAGCAGATAGAATACCCCTGGTCGGGGTTCTGGGGGTGTGTCCATGTAGATTTGTTCCCGTACTGTAGCTGGGAGTTTCTTGAGCAGATGGTGTAGTTTCTTTTGGTATTCCTCAGTGGGATCAGAGGATAGTGGCCTGTAGAATGTGGTCTTGGAGAGTTGCCTGGCAGCCTCCTGTTCATAATCTGACCTGTTCATTATGACTACAGCACCTCCTTTGTCAGCCCCTTTGATGATAATGTCAGAGTTGTTTCTGAGGCTGTGGATGGCATTGCGTTCTGTACGGCTGAGGTTATGGGACAAGTGATGTTGTTTGTCCACAATTTCAGCCTGTGCACGTCTGCGGAAACACTCTATGTAGAGGTCCAGTCTGTCATTTCGACCGTCAGGAGGAGTCCACGCAGAATTCTTCTTTTTGTAGTGTTGGTAGGAGGGTTCCTGTGGGTCAGTGCACTGTTCAGTGGTGCGTTGAAAACATTCCTTGAGTCGGAGACGAGGAAAGTAGGCTTCCAGATCACCGCAGAACTGTATCATGTTCGTGGGGACGGTGGGACAGAAAGAGAGTCCCCGAGATAGGACAGACTCTTCTGCTGGGCTAAGCGTGTGGTTGGAAAGATTGACAATGTTGTTAGATGAGTTGAGGGTACCATTGTTATAGCCCCTAGTGGCAGGTATTAGTTTAGATAACTTACAGTCCTTTTTCCTCTGTAGAGAAGTGAAGTGTGCATTGTAAATGGCTTGTCTCATTTTTGTAAAGTCCAGCCACGTGGAAGTTTGTGTAGAAGGCTGGTATTGTATGAGAGTCTCCAGTTCTGAGAGCTCATTCTTGATCTTCTCCTGTCTGCTGTACAGGATGCTGATCAGGTGGTTCCTCAGTTTCTTTGAGAGAGTGTGTGGCACAATCTCTCACCATACTCAGTGTAGTATGTTGATTGCAATGGATTTTTTACCTTCAGTCCTTTTGGTATGATGTCCATCTGTTTGCATTTGGAGAGGAAGATGATGTCTGTCTGTATCTGTGCAAGTTTTTTGTTGAGGTTGATGGATTTCCACTCCATACGGCTAAATTTAGTGCCTTGCATGGTGTCAAGTATCAGGGGGTAGCCATGTTAGTCTGTATCTACAAAAACAACAAGGAGTCTGGTGGCACCTTAAAGACTAACAGATTTATTTGGGCATAAGCTTTCGTGAGTAAAAACCTCACTTCTTCGGATGCATAGAGTGAAAGTTACAGATGCAGGCATTATATACTGACACATGGAGAGCAGGGAGTTACTTCACAAGTGGAGAACCAGTGTTGACAGGGCCAATTCAAAAATCAGGGTGGATGTAGTCCACTCCCAATAATAGATGAGGAGGTGTCAATTCCAGGAGAGGAAAAGCTGCTTCTGTAGTGAGCCAGCCACTCCCAGTCCCTATTCAAGCCCAGATTAATGGTGTTGAATTTGCAAATGAATTTTAGTTCTGCTGTTTCTCTTTGAAGTCTGTTTCTGAAGTTTTTTTTGTTCAATGATAGTGACTTTTAAATCTGTAATAGAATGACCAGGGAGATTGAAGTGTTCACATACTGGCTTATGTATGTTACCATTCCTGATGTCCGACATGGGGACATTAGGGTTTGTCCTTTTCCTTTTCCCTTTTCCTCCATCCCTCCTTCCTTTCTCTTCATCTCTTACTTCTTTTGTCCTTTCTCTTGTTCCCCTCACACCACCAGGAGTGGTGTGTGTGTGTGTGTGTGTGTGTGTGGTGCTGATGGTTCTCTTCTCCTCCCCTTGTGGGGAGTTGATCCAAAACTGTGGGGTTGAAATAGTGCTTGGACCCCACTGACAGTAGATGCTGCCATTGTGTGACTTAGCATTAGTGTCTGGGATGACTTGGGTCAAGATCTCAACCTCCCTGCAACCTACTTCACTGCTGTCAGAATCCCTCCTGCACACCCTGTTAGAGCCGCCTCCCAGCCCAACCTGTGTCGGGGTGGAGAAGAGGGTTCTGATGACTTGAGCTGTGGTTTGGAGGTGGAATATCTGTGAAGGGCACTGAGCAGGAGGTAGCAGGAGCTCACCCTACAAGGAGGGGGGTTGGCTCTGGAGGTTTCTAGAAAGGACAAGAAGACTCCATTTTGGGGTTCAGGAGGTGAATTCATCTCTCATTGATGGGCAGGTGCTGGGTGGAAATACTGCTGGTTCCAGGTTCCCTTAATTCCCCCTGATTCCTCGGGGCGTTTGAGTCTCTGACAGGTTCTCGTTCCCTTGCAGCAGGAGGACGTCACGGCCAAAATGATGCACCAGCTCCGCATCATCCTGCACTTACGCCACGTGCCTGAGACACTGCAGGGGCTGCGCCTCTGAGGCCTTCAGGAACTCCCGCTCCCTGCTGCAGGTACTGCTCTGGCTCACTGTAAATGGGGAGCTAGTGGAAGGGGAAATGGAGCCCCCTGGCACTCACTAAAAGGGAAAGTGATGGATTCTCCATCTCTTAATGTCATTTAATTTAGACTAGATACCTTTCTGGAATGTTTGTACCCAAAAAGTAACTATTGTACTATACAGGAAGCCCATGATATGCAGGGGCTTAGATTAGATGCTCTAAAGGTCTCTTCTGGCCATAAAGTGTAGTAATTTTGGAAACACGGAGTGTAGCATTGGGAGCAGCCTCTGATGTTTTATTGTCTAGCCGGCTTGCTTCCTAGAATGAAGACCCATTGAGTGGGGTGATTCACACAGAGTAGCTCAAACCTTCAAAGTGTCAGGCCAGCAGCAGGACATTAGCACTTCAGGGTTTGGTTGGGTGTGGCAGTGACATCACAAAGGCCTTTTGCAGGACGTCAGCTTATTGGTCAAATGTGTTAGGGAGGTGGTGACCTCAGAGAGAGATGCTGACATCAGAGAGAGATGCTGACATGAGGGCCAGGGAAACCTCAGAGACCCCTCTGGCTTTCCTTCAGCAAGTCTCCTCCTTGAGGTCTCTCTTTGAGGAAAGTAAGTGCCTCGGAGAGGTTTGTATCCTGTTCAGTCTGATCCACCTGGTGCCAGCTGAATTCTAAGCATGGAAAACACTAGTTCAAGGTGGCAGAATTTTATTCCCTCCCTGTGATTTTGTCCCGTAGAATCACCGGGGACATTAGTGTTTGTCCTTTTCGTTTTACCTTTTCCTCCCTCCCTCCTTCCTTTCTCTTCATCTCTTACTTCTTTTGTCCTTTCTCCTGTTCCCCTCCCACCACCGGGAGTGGTTTGTGTGTGTGTGTTTGTGTGTGTGTTGCTGGGGGTGCTCTTCACCTCCCCTTGTGGGGAGTTCATCCAAAACTGTATGGTTGAAATAGTGCTTGGACTCCACTGACACTAGATGCTGCCATCGTGTGGTTTAGCATTAGTGTCTGGGATGACTTGGGGCAAGATCTCAACCTCCCCGCAACCCACTTCACTGCTGCCAGAATCCCACCTGCCCCCCCTGCTAGAGCCGCCTCCCTGCCCAACCTGGGTGGGGGTGGAGAAGAGGGTTCTGATAACTTGAGCTGTGGTTTGGAGGTGGAACAGCTGTCAAGGGCACTGAGGGGGAGGTAGCAGGAGCTCACCCTACAAGGACGGGGGTTGGCACTGGAGATTCCTAGAAAGGAGAAGACGACTCCATTCTGGGGTTCAGGAGGTGAATTCATCCCTCAGTGGTGGGCAGGTGCTGGGTGTAAATACTGCTGGTTCCAGGTGTTATTAATTGCCCCTGATTCCTCGGGGCATTTGAGTTTCTGACAGGTTCTCGTTCCCTTGCAGGAGGAGGACGTCACCGCCAAAGTGATGCACCCGCATCATCCGCCACTTGCGCCAGGTGCCTGAGACACTGCAGGGGCTGCGCCTCTGAGGCCTTCAGCAACTCCCGCTCCCTGCTGCAGGTACTGCTCTGTCTCCCTGTAAATGGCGAGCTAGTGGAAGGGGAAATGGAGCCCCCTGGCACTCACTAAAAGGGAAAGTGGTGGATTCTCCATCTCTTGATGTCATTGAATGAAGACTAGATGCCTTTCTGGAATGTGTGTGCCCAAAAAGTAACTATTGTACTATACAGGAGGCCTATGATATGGAGGGGGTTAGATGAGATGCTCTAAAAGTCTCTTCTGGCCATAAAGTGTAGTAATTTTGGAAACACTGAGTGTAGCATTGGGAGCAGCCTCTGATGCTTTACTGTCTAGCCGGCTTGCTTCCTAGAATGAAGACGCATCGAGTGGGGTGATCCTCAGAGAGTAGCTGAAACCTTCAAAGTGTCAGGCCAGCAGCAGGACATTAGCACTTCAGGGGATGAGTGGGTGTGGCAGTGACATCACAAAGGCCTTTTGCAATGTAGTAGTTCCGGGGTGGGGCTCGTCCCTTCCGGCCAGTCCTCCTCAGGATACCGGGCTCTCGGCAGGCTCAGGTCCGCGGGAGCTCGGGCACCAGCGTCTGTCCTCTCCCGCTGCCGGCCAGCTACTGAGCGCTGTGGCTTGGCATTTATACTTCCTGTCCCGCCCCTTGACTTCCGGGGGGTGGGGACAGGCCGCGGTGGCCTTGACTTCCTGGGGCACCTGGGAGCAAGGCCGCCCCGCTACATGCAGTATCTCAGCGTATTGGTCAAAGGTGTTAGGGAGGTGGTGACCTCAGAGAGAGATGCTGACATCAGTCAGGCAGGACAGGGGCGCAGGGCCAGGGAAACCTCAGAGACCCCTGTGGCTTTGCTTTAGCAAGTCTCCTTTTCGAGGTCTCTCTTTGAGGACTGAGAGAGTATTAGGGTTCACGTATGTGAGTGCGAGCAGGAGCCTCTTTCGAGTTTTCTCCTTTCCTTTTACTGATTTAACTCGAAAACAGACGTCCCTGTTTAGAAGGTAAGAGCCTCCGAGAGGTTTTTGAACCTTCTCAGTCTGATCCACCTGGTGCCCGTTGAATTCTAGGCATGGAAAACACTAGTTCAAGGTGACAGAATTTTGTAGTCCACACGGGATTTTGTCCCGTTGAATCACTGGGGACATTAGGGTTTGTCCTTTTCGTTTTACCTTTTCCACCATCCCTCCTTCCTTTCTCTTCATCTCTTACTTCTTTTGTCCTTTCTCCTGTTCCCCTGCCACCACCAGGAGTGGTGTGTGTGTGTGTGTGTGTGTGTGTGTGTGTGCGTGTTGCTGGGGGTGATCTTCACCTCCTATTGTGGGAAGTTCATCCAAAACTGTGGGGTTGAAATAGTGCTTGGACTCCACTGACACAAGATGCTGCCATCCTGTGGCTTAGCATTAGTGTCTGGGATGACTTGGGGAAGATCTCAACCTCCCCTCAACCCACTTCACTTCTGGCAGAATCCCTCCTGCCCCCCCGCTAGAGCAGCCTCCCTGGCCAACCTGGGTGGGGGTGGAGAACAGGGTTCTGATAACTTGAGGTGTGGTTTGGAGGTGGAACAGCTGTCAAAAACACTGAGCGGGAGGTAGCAGGAGCTAATCCTACAAGGATGGGGGTTGGCACTGCAGGATACTAGAAAGGACAAGAAGACTCCATTCTGGGGTTCAGGAGGTGAATTCATCCCTGAGCGGTGGGCAGGTGCTGGGTGGAAATACTACTGGTTCCAGGTGCCCTTAATTCCCCCTGATTCCTCGGGGCGTTTGAGTCTCTGACAGGTTCTCATTCCCTTGCAGCAGGAGGACGTCACGGCCAAAGTGATGCACCAGCTCCGCATCATCCGGCACTTGCGCCAGGTGCCTGAGACACTGCAGGGGCTGTTCCTCTGAGGACTTCAGCAACTCCCGCTCCCTGCTGCAGGTACTGCTCTGGCTCACTGTAAATGGGGTGCTAGTGGAAGGGGAAATGGAACCCCCTGGCACTCACTAAAAGGGAAAGTGGTGGATTCTCCATCTCTTGATGTCATTGAATGAAGACTAGATGCCTTTCTGGAATGTGTGTGCCCAAAGAGTAACTATTGTACTATACAGGAAGCCTATGATATGCAGGGGCTTAGATTAGATGCTCTAAAGGTCCCTTGTGGCCATAAAGTCTACTAATTTTGGAAACACTGAGTGTAGCATTGGGAGCAGCCTCTGATGTTTACTGTCTAGCCCACTTGCTTCCTAGAATGAAGACGCATTGAGTGGGGTGATCCACAGAGAGTAGCTCAAACCTTCATAGTGTCAGGCCAGCAGCAGGACATTAGCACTTAAGGGTTTGATTGGTGGCAGTGATATCACAAAGGTCTTTTGCAGGATGTCAGCTTATTGGTCAAATGTGTTAGGGAGGTGGTGACCTCAGAGAGAGATGCTGACATCAGCCTGGCAGGCCAGGAGCACAGGGCCAGGGAAACCTCAGAGACCCTGTGGCTTTGCTTCAGCAAGTCTCCTTCTCGGGGTCTTTCTTTGAGGACTGAGAGAGTATTAGGGTTCACGTACGTGAGTGCGTGCAGGAGCCTCTTTCGAGTTTTCTCCTTTCCTTTTACTGATTTTACTAGAAAACAGACGTCCCTGTTTAGAAGGTAAGAGCCTCCAAGAGGTTTTGGCAGCTGCTCAGTCTGATCCACGTGGTGCCAGCTGAATTCTAGGCATGGAAACAGTAGTTTAAGATGGCAGAATTTTATTCCATCCCTTGGATTTTGTGCCGTAGAATCACTGGGGACATTAGGGTTTGTCCTTTTTGTTTTACCTTTTCCTCCATCCCTCCTTCCTTTCTCTTCATCTCTTACTTCTTTTGTCCTTTCTCCTGTTCCTCGAAAACTGTAGGGTTGAAATAGTGTTTGGACTCCCCTAACACTAGATTCTGCCATCCTGTGGCTTAGCCTTAGTGTCTGGGATGACTTGGGGCAAGATCTCAACTTCCCCGCAACCCACTTCACTGCTGCCAGAATCCCTCCTGCCCCCCCTGCTAGAGCCGCCTCCCTGGCCAACCTGGTGGGGGTGGAGAACAGTGTTTTTTTCATACATTCATAGATTATCGGACTGGAAGGGACCTCGAGAGGTCATCGAGTTCAGTCCCCTGCCCGCATGGCAGGACCAAATACCATCTAGACCATCCCTGATAGACATTTATCTAACCTACTCTTAAATATCTCAAGAGATGGAGATTCCACAACCTCCCTCGGCAATTTATTCCAGTGTTTAACCACCCTGACAGTTAGGAACTTTTTCCTAATGTCCAACCTAGACCTCCCTTGCTGCACTTTAAACCCATTGCTTCTGGTTCTATCCTTAGAGGCTAAGGTGAACAAGTTTTCTCCCTCCTCCTTATGACACCCTTTTAAATACCTGAAAACTGCTATCATGTCTCCTCTCAGTCTTCTCTTTTCCAAACTAAACAAAGCCAATTCTTTCAGCCTTCCTTCATAGGTCATGTTCTCAAGACCTTTAATCATTCTTGTTGCTCTTCTCTGGACCCTTTCCAATTTCTCCACATCTTTTTTAAAATGCGGTGCCCAGAACTGGACACAATACTCCAGCTGAGGCCTAACCAGAGCAGAGTAGAGCGGAAGAATGACTTTTCGTGTCTTGCTCACAACACACCTGTTAATACATCCCAGAATCAGGTTTGCTTTTTTTGCAACAGCATCACACTGTTGACTCATATTTAGCTTGTGGTCCACTATAACCCCTAGATCCCTTTCTGCCGTACTCCTTCCTAGACAGTCTCTTCCCATTCTGTATGTGTGAAACTGATTGTTCCTTCCTAAGTGGAGCACTTTGCATTTGTCTTTGTTAAACTTCATCCTGTTTAACTCAGACCATTTCTCCAATTTGTCCAGATCATTTTGAATTATGACCCTGTCCTCCAAAGCAGTTGCAATCCCTCCCAGTTTGGTATCATCCGCAAACTTAATAAGCGTACTTTCTATGCCAATATCTAAGTCGTTGATGAAGATATTGAACAGCGCCGGTCCCAAAACAGACCCCTGCGATACCCCACTCGTTATGGCTTTCCAGCAGGATTGGGAACTATTAATAACAACTCTCTGAGTACGGTTATCCAGCCAGTTATGCACCCACCTTATAGTAGCCCCATCTAAATTGTATTTGCCTAGTTTATCAATAAGAATATCATGCGAGACCGTATCAAATGCCTTACTAAAGTCTAGGTATACCACATCCACAGCCTCACCCTTATCCACAAGGCTCGTTATCCTATCAAAGAAAGCTATCAGATTGGTTTGACATGATTTGTTCTTCACAAATCCATGCTGGCTGTTCCCTATCACCTTACCACCTTCCAAGTGTTTGCAGATGATTTCCTTAATTACTTGCTCCATTATCTTCCCTGGCACAGAAGTTAAACTCACTGGGGTCTGTAGTTTCCTGGGTTGTTTTTATTTCCCTTTTTATAGATGGGCACTATATTTGCCCTTTTCCAGTCTTCTGGAATCTCTCCCGTCTCCCATGATTTTCCAAAGATAATAGCTAGAGGCTCAGATACCTCCTCTATTAGCTCCTTGAGTATTCTAAGATGCATTTCATCAGGCCCGGGTGACTTGCAGGCATCTAACTTTTCTAAGTGATTTTTAACTTGTTCTTTTTTTATTTTATCTGCTAAACCTACCCCCTTCCCATTAGCATTCACTATGTTAGGCATTCCTTCAGACTTCTCGGTGAAGACCGAAACAAAGAAGTCATTAAGCATCTCCGCCATTTCCAAGTTTCCTGTTACTGTTTCTCCCTCTTCACTAAGCAGTGGGCCTACCCTGTCTTTGGTCTTCCTCTTGCTTCTAATGTATTGATAAAAAGTCTTCTTGTTTCCCTTTATTCCCGTAGCTAGTTTGAGCTCATTTTGTGCCTTTGCCTTTCTAATCTTGCCCCTGCATTCCTGTGTTGTTTGCCTATATTCATCCTTTGTAATCTGTCCCAGTTTCCATTTTTTATATGACTCCTTTTTATTTTTTAGATCATGCAAGATCTCATGGTTAAGCCAAGGTGGTCTTTTGCCACATTTTCTATCTTTCCTAACCAGCGGAATAGCTTGCTTTTGGGCCCTTAATAGTGTCCCTTTGAAAAACTGCCAACTCTCCTCAGTTGTTTTTCCCCTCAGTCTTGATTCCCATGGGACCTTACCTATCAGCTCTCTGAGCTTACCAAAATCTGCCTTCCTGAAATCCATTGTCTCTATTTTGCTGTTCTCCCTTCTACCCTTCCTTAGAATTGCAAACTCTATGATTTCATGATCACTTTCACCCAGGCTGCCTTCTACTTTCAAATTCTCAACGAGTTCCTCCCTATTTGTTAAAATCAAGTCTAGAACAGCTTCCCCCCAGTAGCTTTTTCAACCTTCTGAAATAAAAAGTTGTCTCCAATGCAGTCCAGGAATTTGTTGGATAGTCTGTGCCCCGCTGTGTTATTTTCCCAACATATAGCCGGATAGTTGAAGTCCCCCATCACCACCAAATCTTGGGCTTTGGATGATTTTGTTAGTTGCTTAAAAAAAGCCTCATCCACCTCTTCCACCTGGTTAGGTGGCCTGTAGTAGACTCCTAGCATGACATCTCTCTTGTTTTTTACCCCTTTTAGCCTAACCCAGAGACTCTCAACACTTCCGTCTCCTATGTCCATCTCTACCTCAGTCCAAGTGTGTACATTTTTAATATACAAGGCAACACCTCCTCCCTTTTTCCCCTGTCTATCCTTCCTGAGCAAGCTGTACCCATCCACACCAACATTCCAATCACGTGTATTATCCCACCAAGTTTCAGTGATGCCAACAATGTCATAGTTGTATTTATTTATTAGCACTTCCAGTTCTTCCTGCTTATTCCCCATACTTCTCGCATTTGTATATAGGCATCTAAGATACTGGTTTGATCTTTCCTCCCAGTTTTGTCCTGACCCTCCTTTCTCTCTGACAATATAGCCCACACTCCCTCTCGTTTTTGACCCATCTCCCCGGTCTCCATGTTCCCCACTTACCTGTGGGCTTTGCTCACCTGTCCCCGTCGAACCTAGTTTAAAGCCCTCCTCACTAGGGTAGCCAGTCTGTGTCCAAAGGTACTAATAACTTGAGCTGTGGTTTGGAGGTGGAACAGCTGTCAAGGGCACTGAGGGGGAGATAGCAGGAGCTCATCCTTCAAGGAGGGGGGTTGTCACTGAAGGTTACTAGAAAGGACAAGAAGACTCCATTCTGGGGTTCAGGAGGTGAATTTATCCCTCAGTGGTGGGCAGGTGATGGGTGGAAGTAGTGCTGGTTCCAGGTGCCCTTAATTCCCGCTGATTCCTCGGGGCGTTTGAGTCTCTGACAGGTTCTCATTCCCTTGCAGCAGGAGGACGTCACGGCCAAAGTGATGCACCAGCCCCGCATCATCCGGCACTTGCGCCAGGTGCCTGAGACACTGCAGGGGCTGTTCCTCTGAGGCCTTCAGCAACTCCCGCTCCCTGCTGCAGGTACTGCTCTGGCTCACTGTAAATGGGGAGCTAGTGGAAGGGGAAATGGAGCCCCCTGGCCCTCACTAAAAGGGAAAGTGGTGGATTCTCCATCTCTTGATGTCATTGAATGAAGACTAGATGCCTTTCTGGAATGTGTGTGCCCAAAAAGTAACTATTGTACTATACAGTAAGCCTATGATATGCAGCGGGTTAGATTAGATGCTCTAAAGGTCTCTTCTGACCATAAAGTCTACTAATTTTGGAAACACTGAGTGTAGCATTGGGAGCAGCCTCTGATGTTTTACTGTCTAGCCCGCTTGCTTCCTAGAATGAGGATGCATTGAGTGGGGTGATCCACAGAGAGTAGCTCAAACCTTCAAAGTGTCAGGCCAGTAGCAGGACATTAGCACTTTAGGGTTTGGTTGGGTGTGGCAGTGATATCACAAAGGCCTTATCCTGGACCTCAGCCTATGGGTCAAAGGTGTTAGGGAGGTGGTTACCTGAGAGAGAGATGCTGACATCAGCCAGGCAGGACAGGAGCGCAGGGCCAGGGAAACCTCAGAGACCCCTTTGACTTTGCTTTAGCAAGTCTCCTTCTCGAGGTCTCCCTTTTTAGGACTCAGAGAGTATTAGGGTTCAAGTATGTGAGTGCGAGGAGGAACCTCTTTCGAGTTTCTCCTTTTATTGATTTTACTAGAAAACAGACGTGCCTGTTGAGAAGGTAAGAACCTTGGAGAGGTTTTTAACCTGCTCAGTCTGCAGTCTGATCCATCTGGTGCCAGCTGAATTCTAGGCATGGAAAACAGTAGTTCAAGGTGGCAGAATTTTATAGCCCACCTGGGATTTTGTGCCGTAGAATCACTGGGGACATTAGGGTTTGTCCTTTTCGTTTTACCTTTTCCTCCATCCCTCCTTGCTTTCTCTTGTTCCCCTCCCACCACCAGGAGTGGTGTGTGTGTGTGTGTGTTGCTGGGGGTGCTCTTCACCTCCCCTTGTGGGAAGTTGACACTGCAAGGGCTGTGCCTCTGTGGACATCAGCAACTCCCACTCCCTGCTGCAGGTACTGCTCTGGCTCACTGTAAATGGGGTGCTAGTGGAAGGGGAAATGGAACCCCCTGGCACACACTAAAAGGGAAAGTGGTGGATTCTCCATCTCTTGATGTCATTGAAGGAAGACTAGATGCCTTTCTGGAATGTGTGTGCCCAAAAAGTAACTATTGTACTATACAGCAAGCCTATGATATGCAGGGGCTTAGATGAGATGCTCTAAAGGTCTATTCTGGCCATAAAGTCCCCTAATTTTGGAAACACTGAGTGTAGCATTGGGAGCAGCCTCTGATGTTTTACTGTCTAGCCCACTTGCTTCCTAGAATGAAGACGCATTGAGTGGGGTGATCCACAGAGAGTAGCTCAAACCTTCATAGTGTCAGGCCAGCAGCAGGACATTAGCACTTAAGGGTTTGATTGGTGGCAGTGATATCACAAAGGTCTTTTGCAGGACCTCAGCATATTGGTCAAAGGTGTTAGGGAGGTGGTAACCTCAGAGAGAGATGCTGCCATCAGCGAGGCAGGACAGGGGCGCATGGCCAGGGAAACCTCAGAGACCCCTGTGGCTTTGCTTCAGCAAGTCTCCTTCTCGAGGTTTCTCTTGAGGACTGAGAGAGTATTAGGATTCACGTATTTGAGTGAGAGCAGGAGCCTCTTTCGAGTTGTCTCCTTTCCTTTTACTGATTTTACTAGAAAACAGACATCCCTGTTTAGAAAGTAAGAGCCTCCAAGAGGTTTTGGAACCTGCTCAGTCTGATCCATCTGGTGCCAGCTGAATTCTAGGCATGGAAAACACTAGTTCAAGGTGGCAGAATTTTAATCCCTCCCTGTAATATTGTCTGGTAGAATCACTGGGGACATTAGGGTTTGTCCTTTTCGTTTTACCTTTTCCTCCATCCCTCCTTCCTTTCTCTTTATCTCTTACTTCTTTTGTCCTTTCTCTTGTTCCCCTCCCACCACCAGGAGTGGTATATATGTGTGTGTGTGTGTGTGTGTGTGTGTTTGTGTGTGTGTGTGTGTTGCTGGGGGTGCTCTTCACCTCCCCTTGTTGGGAGTTGATCCAAAACTGTATGGTTGAAATAGTGCTTGGACTCCATTGACACTAGATGCTGCCATCGTGTGGTTTAGCATTAGTGTCTGGGATGACTTGGGGCAAGATCTCAACCTCCCTGCAACCCACTTCACTGCTGCCAGAATCCCACCTGCCCCCCCTGCTAGAGCCGCCTCCCTGCCCAACCTGGGTGGGGGTGGAGAAGAGGGTTCTGATAACTTGAGCTGTGGTTTGGAGGTGGAACAGCTGTCAAGGGCACTGAGGGGGAGGTAGTAGGAGCTCACCCTACAAGGATGGGGGTTGGCACTGGAGATTACTAGAAAGGAGAAGACGACTCCATTCTGGGGTTCAGGAGGTGAATTCATCCCTCAGTGGTGGGCAGGTGCTGGGTGTAAATACTGCTGGTTCCAGGTGTTCTTAATTGCCCCTGATTCCTCGGGGCATTTGAGTCTCTGACAGGTTCTCGTTCCCTTGCAGGAGGAGGACGTCTCGGCCAAAGGGATGCACCAGCTCCGCATCATCCGGCACTTACGCCATGTGCCTGAGACACTGCAGGGGCTATTCCTCTGAGGCCTTAGGAACTCCCTCTCCCTGCTGCAGGTACTGCTCTGGCTCACTGTAAATGGGGAGCTAGTGGAAGGGGAAATGGAGCCCCCTGGCACTCACTAAAAGGGAAAGTGGTGGATTCTCCAACTCTTGATGTCATTGATTGAAGACTAGATGCCTTTCTGGAATGTGTGTGCCGAAAAAGTAACTTTTGTACTATACTGGAAGCCTATGATATGGAGGGGGTTAGATGAGATGCTCTAAAGGTCTCTTGTGGCCATAAAGTCTACAAATTTTGGAAACACTGAGTGTAGTATTGGGAGCAGCCTCTGATGTTTTACTGTCTAGCCGGCTTGCTTCCTAGAATGAAGACGCATTGAGTGGGGTGATCCACACAGAGTAGCTCAAACCTTCAAAGTGTCAGGCCAGCAGCAGGACATTTGCACTTCCGGGGATGGGTGGGTGTGGCAGTGACATCACAAAGGCCTTTTCAGGACCTCAGCCTATTGGTCAAAGGTGTTAGGGAGGTGGTAACCTCAGAGAGAGATGCTGACATCAGCCAGGCAGGACAGGGGCTTAGGGCCAGGGAAACCTCAGAGACCCCTGTGACTTTCATAGAATCATAGAATATCAGGGTTGGAAGGGACCTCAAGAGGTCATCTACTCCAACCCCGTCAAAGGTGTTAGGGAGGTGGTAACCTCAGAGAGAGATGCTGACATCAGCCAGGCAGGACAGGGGCTTAGGGCCAGGGAAACCTCAGAGACCCCTGTGACTTTCATAGAATCATAGAATATCAGGGTTGGAAGGGACCTCAAGAGGTCATCTACTCCAACCCCGTCCTCAAAGCAGGACCAATTCCCAACTAAATCATCCCAGCCAGGGCTTTGTCAAGCCGGGCCTTAAAAACCTCCAAGGAAGGAGACTCCACCACCTCCCTAGTTAACGCATTCCAGTGCTTCACCACCCTCCTAGTGAAATAGTGTTTCCTAATATCCAACCTGGACCTCCCCCACTGCAACTTGAGACCATTGCTCCTTGTTCTGTCATCTGCCACCACTGAGAACAACCGAGCTCCATCCTCTTTGGAACCCCCCTTCAGGTAGTTGAAGGCTGCTATCAAATCCCCCCTCATTCTTCTCTTCTGGAGACTAAACAATCCCAGTTCCCTCAGCCTCTCCTCATAAGTCATGTGCTCCAGACCCCTAATCATTTTTGTTGCTCTCCACTGGACTCTTTCCAATTTTTCCACATCCTTCTTGTAGTGTGGGGCCTGTCGGAGAAAAACAGAGTTCTCACTATTTGTTTAGGTACAGCAAGTCAGATGCTTTATTAACTCTCACAATTGCCCAGAGGGAGAGAGCTAAGCAGGTCTCTCCCAGGTAACTAATTACAGCAAGCATTTATACCTTTCATTACAGAAATAACGAGGGACAGCTGCGTTTTGTTTATACATAGGCCATCTTGATATCTCATTTCTTCACTTGTTTTGACTCTTGCCAACATACAATATTTTCTATACCTTATCTACACAAGGTCTTCTACACCTTATCTATACCAGGTCATAATGACTTCTTACACAGTTCTTTCTCACCCGCCTCACACATTCCTCGCTTCTACAAATCTCGCGTTATTAGGGTTACAGTTAGCCTAACTCTTGCTAACGAACTGTCATGCATTGCATCCCCTTCCTGTCAGCTCTTTCTCTGCTTCCACAGGCCCAAAACTGGACACAGTATTCCAGATGAGGCCTCACCAATGTCGAATAAAGGGGAACGATCACGTTCCTCGATCTGCTGGCAATGCCCCTACTTATACAGCCCAAAATGCCGTTAGCCTTCTTGGCAACAAGAGCACACTGTTGACTCATATCCAGCTTCTCGTCCACTGTGACCCCTAGGTCCTTTTCTGCAGAACTGCTACCTAGCCATTCGGTCCCTAGTCTGTAGCAGTGCATGGGATTCTTCCGTCCTAAGTGCAGGACTCTGCACTTGTCCTTGTTGAACTTCATCAGGTTTTTTTTGGCCCAATCCTCTAATTTGTCTAGGTCCCTCTGTATCCGATCCCTACTCTCTAGCGTATCTACCACGCCTCCTAGTTTAGTGTCATCTGCAAACTTGCTGAGAGTGCAGTCCACACCATCCTCCAGATCATTAATAAAGATATTAAACAAAACCGGCCCCAGGACCGACCCTTGGGGCACTACTCCGCTTGAAACCGGCTGCCGACTAGACATGGAGCCATTGATCACTACCCGTTGAGCCCGACGATCCAGCCAGCTTTCTATCCACCTTACAGTCCATTCATCCATCCCATACTTCTTTAACTTGGTGGCAAGAATACTGTGGGAGAGCGTATCAAAAGCTTTGCTAAAGTCAAGGAATAACACATCCACTGCTTTCCCCTCATCCACAGAGCCAGTTATCTCATCATAGAAGGCAATTAGGTTAGTCAGGCACGACTTCCCCTTGGTGAATCCATGCTGACTGTTCCTGATCACTTTCCTCTCCTCTAAGTGTTTCATAATTGATTCCTTGAGGACCTGCTCCATGATTTTTCCAGGGACTGAGGTGAGGCTGACTGGCCTGTAGTTCCCCGGATCCTCCTCCTTCCCTTTTTTAAAGATGGGCACTACATTAGCCTTTTTCCAGTCATCCGGGACCTCCCTCGATCGCCATGAGTTTTCAAAAATAATGGCTAATGGCTGTGCAATCTCATCCGCCAAGTCCTTTAGCACCTTCGGATGCAGCGCATCCAGCCCCATGGAGTTGTGCACGTCCAGTTTTTCTAAATAGTCCCGAACCACTTCTTTCTCCACAGAGGGCTGGTCACCTTCTCCCCATATTGTGCTGCCCAGTGCAGCAGTCTGGGAGCTGACCTTGTTCGTGAAGACAGAGGCAAAAAAAGCATTGAGTACATTAGCTTTTTCCACATCCTCAGTCACTAGGTTGCCTCCCTCATTCAGTAAGGGGCCCACACTTTCCTTGACTTTCTTCTTGTTGCTAACATACCTGAAGAAACCCTTCTTGTTACTCTTAACATCTCTTGCTAGCTGCAACTCCAAGTGTGATTTGGCCTTCCTGATTTCACTCCTGCATGCCTGAGCAATATTTTTATACTCCTCCCTGGTCATTTGTCCAATCTTCCACTTCTTGTAAGCTTCTTTTTTGCGTTTAAGATCAGCAAGGATTTCACTGTTTAGCCAAGCTGGTCGCCTGCCATATTTACTATTCTTTCTACACATCGGGATGGTTTGTTCCTGCAACCGCAATAAGGATTCTTTAAAATACAGCCAGCTCTCCTGGACCCCTTTGCCCTTCATGTTATTCTCCCAGGGGATCCTGCCCATCTGTTCCCTGAGGGAGTCAAAGTCTGCTTTTCTGAAGTCCAGGGTCCGTATTCTGCTGCTCTCCTTTCTTCCTTGTGTCAGGATCCTGAACTCGACCATCTCATGGTCACTGCCTCCCAGGTTCCCATCCACTTTTGCTTCCCCTACTAAGTCTTCCCTGTTTGTGAGCAGCAGGTCGAGAAAAGCTCTGCCCCTAGTTGGTTCCTCCAGCACTTGCACCAGGAAATTGTGCCCTACACTTTCCAAAAACTTCCTGGATTGTCTGTGCACCGCTGTATTGCTCTCCTAGCAGATATCAGGGTGATTAAAGTCTCCCATGAGAACCAGGGCCTGCGATCTAGCAACTTCTGCTAGTTGCCAGAAGAAAGCCTCGTCCACCTCATCCCCCTGGTCTGGTGGTCTATACCAGACTCCAACCGTGACATCCCCCTTGTTGCTCACACTTCTCAACTTTATCCAGAGACTCTCAGGTTTTTCTACAGTTTCATACCGGACCTCTGAGCACTCATACTCCTCTCTTACATACAATGCAACTCCCCCACCTTTTCTGCCCTGCCTGTCCTTCCTGAACAGTTTATATCCATCCATGACAGTACTCCAGTCATGTGAGTTATCCCACCAAGTGTCTGTTATTGCTTCAGCAAGTCTCCTTCTCGAGGTCTCTCTTTGAGGACTGAGAGAGTATTAGTGTTCACATGTGTGAGTGCGAGCAGGAGCCTCTTTGGAGTTTTCTCCTTTCCTTTGACGGATTTTACTAGAAAACAGACGTCCCTATTTAGAAGGTAAGAGCCTCCAAGAGGTTTTGGAACCTGCTCAGTCTGATCCATCTGGTGCCAGCTGAATTCTAGGCATGGAAAACACTAGGTTAAGGTGGCAGAATTTTATTCCCTCTGTGGGATTTTGTCCCGTAGAATCACAGGGGACATTAGTGTTTGTCATTTTCGTTTTACCTTTTCCTCCATCCCTCCTTCCTTTCTCTTCATCTCTTACTTCTTTTGTCCTTTCTCCTGTTCACCTGCCACCACCAGGAGTGGGGTGGGTGTGTGTGTGTGTTGCTGGGGGTGCTCTTCACCTCCCCTTGTGGGAAGTTGATCCAAAACTGTAAGGTTGAAATAGTGCTTGAACTCCAATGACACTAGATGCTGCCATCCTGTGGCTTAGCATTAGTGTCTGGGATGATTGGGGCAAGATCTCAACCTCCCCGCAACCCACTTCACTGCTGGCAGAATCCCTCCTGCCCCCCCTGCTAGAGCCGCCTCCCTGCCCAACCTGGGTAGGGGTGGAGAAGAGGGTTCTGATAACTTGAGCTGTGGTTTGGAGGTGGAACAGCTGTCAAGGGCACTGAGGGGGAAGTAGCAGGATCTCATCCTTCAAGGAGGGGGGTTGGCACTGGAGGTTACTAGAAAGGACAAGAAGACTCCATTCTGGGGTTCAGGAGGTGAATTCATCCCTCAGTGGTGGGGAGGTGCTGGGTGGAAATACTGCTGGTTCCAGATGCCCTTAATTCCCCCTGATTCCTCGGGGCGTTTGAGTCTTTGACAGGTTCTCGTTCCCTTGCAGCAGGAGGACGTCATGGCCAGAGTGATGCACCAGCTCTGCATCATCCGGCACTTGTGCCAGGTGCCTTAGACACTGCAGGGGCTGTGCCTCTGAGGCCATCAGCAACTCCCGCTCCCTGCTGCAGGTACTGCTCTGGCTCACTATAAATGGGGAGCTAGTGGAAGGGGAAATGGAGCCCCCTGACACTCAGTAAAAGGGAAAGTGGTGTATTCTCCATCTCTTGATGTCATTTCATGAAGACTAGATGCCTTTCTGGAATGTGTGTGCCCAAAAAGTACCTATTGTACTATACAGGAAGCCTATGATATGCAGGGGGTTAGATGAGATGTTCTAAAGGTCTCAGAGAGTAGCTGAAACCTTCAAAGTGTCAGGCGAGCAGCAGGATATTAGCACTTCAGGGGATGGGTGGGTGTGGCAGTGACATCACAAAGGCCTTTTGCAGTGTAGTAGTTCCGGGGTGGGGCTCGTCCCTTCCTGGGGTACCTGGGAGCCAGGCCGCCCCGCTACAAAGCGAATAACAGTCTAGGGCCCAGACCTTTGGGTAGGGGCTGAGCACACAATTAGCAGTTCGGCGCTCAGGCCTTTGTGCAGGGGCTGAGCACACAATTAGCAGTTCGGCGCTCAGGCCTTTGTGCAGGGACTGAGCACACAATCAACAGTTCAGAGCTCAGGCCCTTATGCAGGGACTGAGCACACAATCAACAGCTCCGGCCCTGGGTCAGGGCGGGGAACAAACCAGTAGTCAGTCAGCGGCCCAGGCCTTGTAGCAGGAGCTGGGTCAGTTTGGGTTAGCCCAGGCCCTAGGTCAGGGCGGGGCAGCAAACCAATCGTCAGTCAGAGGCCCAGGCCCCTTGGACAAGGAGGAGGAGAGACTGCCACCCAGCACGGGGTGGCAGGGGGGAACACAGGCCCACCCACTCCACTGTGTTCCAGCCCGGGGCCCTATCCGCAGCAGTCCGTCTGCCGCGCAGTCAGTGGGGATCCTGACCGCAACACACTGACATGGGTTCGGGGTCTGCTATCCCCGGGCCACTTCCCATCTCCTCCTCCATGGGTACCTGTTCCTCCTGAGTTCCGTCTGCTGGGTCGCAGATCATGGGCTCCTCCGGGCCCCAAGCAGCAGGTAGGTCTGTCACTCCCTCTGGGCCCTTGGCGGGGGAAGCTCAGACCGTTCCTCAGGATACCGGGCTCTCGGCAGGCTCAGGTCCGCGGGAGCTCGGGCACCAGCGTCTGTCCTCTCCCGCTGCCGGCCAGCTACTGAGCGCTGTGGCTTGGCCTTTATACTTCCTGTCCCGCCCCTTGACTTCCGGGGGGTGGGGACAGGCCGCGGTGGCCTTGACTTCCTGGGGCGCCTGGGAGCCAGGCCGCCCCGCTACATGCAGTATCTCAGCGTATTGGTCAAAGGTGTTAGGGAGGTGGTGACCTCAGAGAGAGATGCTGACATCAGTCAGGGGCGCAGGGACAGGGAAACCTCAGAGACCCCTGTGGCTTTGCTTTAGCAAGTCTCCTTCTCGAGGTCTCTCTTTGAGTACTGAGAGAGTATTAGGGTTCACGTATGTGAGTGCGAGCAGGAGCCTCTTTCGAGTTTTCTCCTTCCCTTTTACTGATTTTACTAGAAAACAGACGTCCCTGTTTAGAAGGTGAGAGCCTCCAAGAGGTTTTTGAACCTGCTCAGTCTGATCCACCTGGTGCCCGTTGAATTCTAGGCATGGAAAACACTAGTTCAAGGTGACAGAATTTTGTAGTCCACACGGGATTTTGTCCCGTGGAATCACTGGGGATATTAGGAAAACAACAAGGAGTCTGGTGGCACCTTAAAGACTAAGAGATTTATTTGGGCATAAGCTTTCGTGAGTAAAAACCTCACTTCTTCGGATGCATAGAGTGAAAGTTACAGATGCAGGCATTATATACTGACACATGGAGAGCAGGGAGTTACTTCACAAGTGGAGAACCAGTGTTGACAGGGCCAATTCAAAAATCAGGGTGGATGTAGTCCACTCCCAATAATAAATGAGGAGGTGTCAATTCCAGGAGAGGAAAAGCTGCTTCTGTAGTGAGCCAGCCACTCCCAGTCCCTATTCAAGCCCAGATTAATGGTGTTGAATTTGCAAATGAATTTTAGTTCTGCTGTTTCTCTTTGAAGTCTGTTTCTGAAGTTTTTTTTGTTCAATGATAGTGACTTTTAAATCTGTAATAGAATGACCAGGGAGATTGAAGTGTTCACATACTGGCTTATGTATGTTACCATTCCTGATGTCCGACATGGGGACATTAGGGTTTGTCCTTTTCCTTATCCCTTTTCCTCCATCCCTCCTTCCTTTCTCTTCATCTCTTACTTCTTTTGTCCTTTCTCTTGTTCCCCTCACACCACCAGGAGTGGTGTGTGTGTGTGTGTGTGTGGTGCTGATGGTTCTCTTCTCCTCCCCTTGTGGGGAGTTGATCCAAAGCTGTGGGGTTGAAATAGTGCTTGGACCCCACTGACAGTAGATGCTGCCATTGTGTGACTTAGCATTAGTGTCTGGGATGACTTGGGTCAAGATCTCAACCTCCCTGCAACCTACTTCACTGCTGTCAGAATCCCTCCTGCACACCCTGTTAGAGCCGCCTCCCAGCCCAACCTGTGTCGGGGTGGAGAAGAGGGTTCTGATGACTTGAGCTGTGGTTTGGAGGTGGAATATCTGTGAAGGGCACTGAGCAGGAGGTAGCAGGAGCTCACCCTACAAGGAGGGGGGTTGGCTCTGGAGGTTTCTAGAAAGGACAAGAAGACTCCATTTTGGGGTTCAGGAGGTGAATTCATCTCTCATTGATGGGCAGGTGCTGGGTGGAAATGCTGCTGGTTCCAGGTTCCCTTAATTCCCCCTGATTCCTCGGGGCGTTTGAGTCTCTGACAGGTTCTCGTTCCCTTGCAGCAGGAGGACGTCACGGCCAAAATGATGCACCAGCTCCGCATCATCCTGCACTTACGCCACGTGCCTGAGACACTGCAGGGGCTGCGCCTCTGAGGCCTTCAGGAACTCCCGCTCCCTGCTGCAGGTACTGCTCTGGCTCACTGTAAATGGCGAGCTAGTGGAAGGGGAAATGGAGCCCCCTGGCACTCACTAAAAGGGAAAGTGATGGATTCTCCATCTCTTAATGTCATTTAATTTAGACTAGATACCTTTCTGGAATGTTTGTACCCAAAAAGTAACTATTGTACTATACAGGAAGCCCATGATATGCAGGGGCTTAGATTAGATGCTCTAAAGGTCTCTTCTGGCCATAAAGTGTAGTAATTTTGGAAACACGGAGTGTAGCATTGGGAGCAGCCTCTGATGTTTTATTGTCTAGCCGGCTTGCTTCCTAGAATGAAGACCCATTGAGTGGGGTGATTCACACAGAGTAGATCAAACCTTCAAAGTGTCAGGCCAGCAGGAGGACATTAGCACTTCAGGGTTTGGTTGGGTGTGGCAGTGACATCACAAAGGCCTTTTGCAGGACGTCAGCTTATTGGTCAAATGTGTTAGGGAGGTGGTGACCTCAGAGAGAGATGCTGACATCAGAGAGAGATGCTGACATGAGGGCCAGGGAAACCTCAGAGACCCCTCTGGCTTTGCTTCAGCAAGTCTCCTCCTTGAGGTCTCTCTTTGAGGAAAGTAAGTGCCTCGGAGAGGTTTGTATCCTGTTCAGTCTGATCCACCTGGTGCCAGCTGAATTCTAAGCATGGAAAACACTAGTTCAAGCTGGCAGAATTTTATTCCCTCCCTGTGATTTTGTCCCGTAGAATCACTGGGGACATTAGTGTTTGTCCTTTTCGTTTTACCTTTTCCTCCCTCCCTCCTTCCTTTCTCTTCATCTCTTACTTCTTTTGTCCTTTCTCCTGTTCCCCTCCCACCACCGGGAGTGGTTTGTGTGTGTGTGTGTGTTTGTGTGTTGCTGGGGGTGCTCTTCACCTCCCTTTGTGGGGAGTTCATCCAAACCTGTGTGGTTGAAATAGTGTTTGGACTCCACTGACACTAGATGCTGCCATCGTGTGGATTAGCATTGGTGTCTGGGATGACTTGGGGCAAGATCTCAACCTCCCCGGAACCCACTTCACTGCTAGCAGAATCCCTCCTGCCACCCCTGCTAGAGCCGCCTCCCTGGCCAACCTGGGTGGGGGTGGAGAAGAGGGTTCTGATAACTTGAGCTGTGGTTTGGTGGTGGAACATCTGTCAAGGGCACTGAGAGGGAGGTAGCAGCAGCTCACCCTTCAAGGAGGGGATTTGGCACTGGAGGTTACTAGAAAGGACAAGAAGACTCCATTCTGGGGTTCAGGAGGTGAATTCATCCCTCAGTGGTGGGCAGGTGCTGAGTGGAAATACTGCTGGTTCCCGGTGTCCTTAATTCCCCCTGATTCCTCGGGGCGTTTGAGTCTCTGACAGGTTCTCGTTCCCTTGCAGCAGGAGGACGTCACGGCCAAAGTGATGCACCCGCATCATCCGCCACTTGCGCCAGGTGCCTGAGACACTGCATGGGTTGTTCCTCTGAGTCTTTCAGCAACTCCCGCTCCCTGCTGCAGGTACTGCTCTGTCTCACTGTAAATGGGGAACTAGTGGAAGGGGAAATGGAGCCCCCTGGCACTCACTAAAAGGGAAAGTGGTGGATTCTCCATCTCTTGATGTCATTGAATGAAGACTAGATGCCTTTCTGGAATGTGTGTGCCCAAAAAGTAACTATTGTACTATACAGGAGGCCTATGATATGCAGGGGCTTAGATGAGATGCTCTAAAGGTCTCTTGTGGCCATAAAGTCTACAAATTTTGGAAACACTGAGTGTAGTATTGGGAGCAGCCTGTGATGTTTTACTGTCTAGCCGGCTTGCTTCCTAGAATGAAGACGCATTGAGTGGGGTGATCCACAGAGAGTACCTGTGTCAAGGCTGTATCCCCACTTTGAAGTTTAGGGTACAAATGTAGGGGCCTGCATGAAAACTTCTAAGCTTAACCACTATCCCAAGGCTAATTTCCTCCCCTGGGTAGCCTTGAGAAACCTTTCACCAATTCCCTGGTGAATACAGATCCAAACCCCTTGGATCTTAAAACAAGGAGAAATAAACCATCCCCGCTCCTTCCTCCCACCAACTTCTGGTGAATACAGATCCAACCCCCTTGGATCTAAAAGAAGGAGAAATTAACCATTCCCCTCCTTCCTCCCACCAACTCCTGGTGAATCAAGATCCAAACTCCTTGGATCTTAAAACAAGGAAAAATCAATCAGGTTCTTAAAAAATAAGGCTTTTAATTAAAGAAAAAGGTAAAAATCATCTCTGTAAAATCAGTATGGAAATTTACCTTACAGGGTAATCAAACTTAAAGAGCTCAGAGGACTCCCCTCTAGTCTTAGGTTCAAAGTACAGCAAACAAAGATAAACACTCTAGTAAAAGGTACATTTACAAGTTGAGAAAACAAAGGAAAACTAACACGCCTTGTTTGAAATAGGAGAGACTTGTTTAGAAAGATGTGGAGAACCTGGATTGATGTCTGGTCCCTCTCAGTCCCGAGGGCGAACACCCACACAAACAAAGAACACAAACAAAAGCCTTCCCCTCCCCAAGATTTGAAAGTATCTTGTCCCCTTATTGGTCCTTTAGGTCAGATGCCAACCAGGTTACCTGAGCTTCTTAACCCTTTAGAGGGAAAAGGATTTTGGAGTCTCTGGCTAGGAGGATTTTATAGTACTGTACACAGGACAGCTGTTACCCTTCCCTTTATAGTTATGACAACCTCAAACCTTCAAAGTGTCAGGCCAGCAGCAGGACATTAGCACTTCAGGGTTTGGTTGGGTGTGTCAGTGACATCACAAAGGCCTTTTGCAGGATGTCAGCTTATTGGTCAAATGTGTTAGGGAGGTGGTGACCTCAGAGAGAGATGCTGACATCAGCCTGGCAGGACAGGAGCACAGGGCCAGGGAAACCTCAGAGACCCTGTGGCTTTGCTTCAGCAAGTCTCCTTCTCGGGGTCTTTCTTTGAGGACTGAGAGAGTATTAGGGTTCACGTACGTGAGTGCGTGCAGGAGCCTCTTTCGAGTTTTCTCCTTTCCTTTTACTGATTTTACTAGAAAACAGGCGTCCCTGTTTAGAAGGTAAGAGCCTCCAAGAGGTTTTGGCAGCTGCTCAGTCTGATCCACGTGGTGCCAGCTGAATTCTAGGCATGGAAAACAGTAGTTTAAGATGGCAGAATTTTATTCCATCCCTTGGATTTTGTGCCGTAGAATCACTGGGGACATTAGGGTTTGTCCTTTTTGTTTTACCTTTTCCTCCATCCCTCCTTCCTTTCTCTTCATCTCTTATTTCTTTTGTCCTTTCTCCTGTTCCTCGAAAACTGTGGGGTTGAAATAGTGTTTGGACTCCACTAACACTAGATGCTGCCATCCTGTGGCTTAGCATTAGTGTCTGGGATGACTTGGGGCAAGATCTCAACTTCCCCGCAACCCACTTCACTGCAGCCAGAATCCCTCCTGCCCCCCCTGCTAGAGCCGCCTCCCTGGCCAACCTGGGTGGGGGTGGAGAACAGTGTTTTTCTCATACATTCATAGATTATCGGACTGGAAGGGACCTCAAGAGGTCATCGAGTCCAGTCCCCTGCCCGCATGGCAGGACAAAATACCATCTAGACCATCCCTGATAGACATTTATCTAACCTACTCTTAAATATCTCAAGAGATGGAGATTCCACAACCTCCCTCGGCAATTTATTCCAGTGTTTAACCACCCTGACAGTTAGGAACTTTTTCCTAATGTCCAACCTAGACCTCCCTTGCTGCACTTTAAACCCATTGCTTCTGGTTCTATCCTTAGAGGCTAAGGTGAACAAGTTTTCTCCCTCCTCCTTATGACACCCTTTTAAATACCTGAAAACTGCTATCATGTCTCCTCTCAGTCTTCTCTTTTCCAAACTAAACAAAGCCAATTCTTTCAGCCTTCCTTCATAGGTCATGTTCTCAAGACCTTTAATCATTCTTGTTGCTCTTCTCTGGACCCTTTCCAGTTTCTCCACATCTTTTTTAAAATGCGGTGCCCAGAACTGGACACAATACTCCAGCTGAGGCCTAACCAGAGCAGAGTAGAGCGGAAGAATGACTTCTCGTGTCTTGCTCACAACACACCTGTTAATACATCCCAGAATCAGGTTTGCTTTTTTTGCAACAGCATCACACTGTTGACTCATATTTAGCTTGTGGTCCACTATAACCCCTAGATCCCTTTCTGCCGTACTCCTTCCTAGACAGTCTCTTCCCATTCTGTATGTGTGAAACTGATTGTTCCTTCCTAAGTGGAGCACTTTGCATTTGTCTTTGTTAAACTTCATCCTGTTTAACTCAGACCATTTCTCCAATTTGTCCAGATCATTTTGAATTATGACCCTGTCCTCCAAAGCAGTTGCAATCCCTCCCAGTTTGGTATCATCCGCAAACTTAATAAGCGTACTTTCTATGCCAATATCTAAGTCGTTGATGAAGATATTGAACAGCGCCGGTCCCAAAACAGACCCCTGCGATACCCCACTCGTTATGGCTTTCCAGCAGGATTGGGAACTATTAATAACAACTCTCTGAGTACGGTTATCCAGCCAGTTATGCACCCACCTTATAGTAGCCCCATCTAAATTGTATTTGCCTAGTTTATCAATAAGAATATCATGCGAGACCGTATCAAATGCCTTACTAAAGTCTAGGTATACCACATCCACAGCCTCACCCTTATCCACAAGGCTCGTTATCCTATCAAAGAAAGCTATCAGATTGGTTTGACATGATTTGTTCTTCACAAATCCATGCTGGCTGTTCCCTATCACCTTACCACCTTCCAAGTGTTTGCAGATGATTTCCTTAATTACTTGCTCCATTATCTTCCCTGGCACAGAAGTTAAACTCACTGGGGTCTGTAGTTTCCTGGGTTGTTTTTATTTCCCTTTTTATAGATGGGCACTATATTTGCCCTTTTCCAGTCTTCTGGAATCTCTCCCGTCTCCCATGATTTTCCAAAGATAATAGCTAGAGGCTCAGATACCTCCTCTATTAGCTCCTTGAGTATTCTAGGATGCATTTCATCAGGCCCGGGTGACTTGCAGGCATCTAACTTTTCTAAGTGATTTTTAACTTGTTCTTTTTTTATTTTATCTGCTAAACCTACCCCCTTCCCATTAGCATTCACTATGTTAGGCATTCCTTCAGACTTCTCGGTGAAGACCGAAACAAAGAAGTCATTAAGCATCTCCGCCATTTCCAAGTTTCCTGTTACTGTTTCTCCCTCTTCACTAAGCAGTGGGCCTACCCTGTCTTTGGTCTTCCTCTTGCTTCTAATGTATTGATAAAAAGTCTTCTTGTTTCCCTTTATTCCCGTAGCTAGTTTGAGCTCATTTTGTGCCTTTGCCTTTCTAATCTTGCCCCTGCATTCCTGTGTTGTTTGCCTATATTCATCCTTTGTAATCTGTCCCAGTTTCCATTTTTTATATGACTCCTTTTTATTTTTTAGATCATGCAAGATCTCATGGTTAAGCCAAGGTGGTCTTTTGCCACATTTTCTATCTTTCCTAACCAGCGGAATAGCTTGCTTTTGGGCCCTTAATAGTGTCCCTTTGAAAAACTGCCAACTCTCCTCAGTTGTTTTTCCCCTCAGTCTTGATTCCCATGGGACCTTACCTATCAGCTCTCTGAGCTTACCAAAATCTGCCTTCCTGAAATCCATTGTCTCTATTTTGCTGTTCTCCCTTCTACCCTTCCTTAGAATTGCAAACTCTATGATTTCATGATCACTTTCACCCAGGCTGCCTTCTACTTTCAAATTCTCAACGAGTTCCTCCCTATTTGTTAAAATCAAGTCTAGAACAGCTTCCCCCCAGTAGCTTTTTCAACCTTCTGAAATAAAAAGTTGTCTCCAATGCAGTCCAGGAATTTGTTGGATAGTCTGTGCCCCGCTGTGTTATTTTCCCAACATATAGCCGGATAGTTGAAGTCCCCCATCACCACCAAATCTTGGGCTTTGGATGAGTTTGTTAGTTGCTTAAAAAAAGCCTCATCCACCTCTTCCACCTGGTTAGGTGGCCTGTAGTAGACTCCTAGCATGACATCTCCCTTGTTTTTTACCCCTTTTAGCCTAACCCAGAGACTCTCAACACTTCCGTCTCCTATGTCCATCTCTACCTCAGTCCAAGTGTGTACATTTTTAATATACAAGGCAACACCTCCTCCCTTTTTCCCCTGTCTATCCTTCCTGAGCAAGCTGTACCCATCCACACCAACATTCCAATCATGTGTATTATCCCACCAAGTTTCAGTGATGCCAACAATGTCATAGTTGTATTTATTTATTAGCACTTCCAGTTGTTCCTGCTTATTCCCCATACTTCTCGCATTTGTATATAGGCATCTAAGATACTGGTTTGATCTTTCCTCCCAGTTTTGTCCTGACCCTCCTTTCCCTCTGACAATATAGCCCACACTCGCTCTCGTTTTTGACCCATCTCCCCGGTCTCCATGTTTCCCACTTACCTGTGGGCTTTGCTCACCTGTCCCCGTCGAACCTAGTTTAAAGCCCTCCTCACTAGGTTAGCCAGTCTGTGTCCAAAGGTACTAATAACTTGAGCTGTGGTTTGGAGGTGGAACAGCTGTCAAGGGCACTGAGGGGGAGATAGCAGGAGCTCATCCTTCAAGGAGGGGGGTTGGCACTGGAGGTTACTAGAAAGGACAAGAAGACTCCATTCTGGGGTTCAGGAGGTGAATTTATCCCTCAGTGGTGGGCAGGTGATGGGTGGAAGTAGTGCTGGTTCCAGGTGCCCTTAATTCCCGCTGATTCCTCGGGGCGTTTGAGTCTCTGACAGGTTCTCGTTCCCTTGCAGCAGGAGGACGTCCGGCCAAAAGTGATGCACCAGCTCCGCATCATCCGGCACTTGCGCCAGATTCCTGAGACACTGCAGGGGCTGTGCCTCTGAGGCCATCAGCAACTCCCGCTCCCTGCTGCAGGTACTGCTCTGGCTCACTGTAAATGGGGAGCTAGTGGAAGGGGAAATGGAGCCCCCTGGCACTCACTAAAAGGGAAAGTGGTGGATTCTCCATCTCTTGATGTCATTGAAGGAAGACTAGATGCCTTTCTGCAATGTGTGTGCCCAAAAAGTAACTATTGTACTATACAGCAAGCCTATGGTATGCAAGGGGTTAGATGAGATGCTCTAAAGGTCTCTTCTGGCCATAAAGTCCCCTAATTTTGGAAACACTGAGTGTAGCATTGGGAGCAGCCTCTGATGTTTTACCGTCTAGCCGGCTTGCTTCCTAGAATGAACAGGCATTGAGTGGGGTGATCCACAGAGAGTAGCTGAAACCTTCAAAGTGTCAGGCCAGCAGCAGGACATTAGCACTTCCGGGGAAGGGTGGGTGTGGCAGTGATATCACAAAGGCCTTTTGCAGGACGTCAGCCTATTGGTCAAAGGTGTTAGGGAGGTGGTGACCTCCGAGAGAGATGCTGACATCAGCCTGGCAGGACAGGAGCACAGGGCCAGGGAAACCTCAGAGACCCCTGTGGCTTTGCTTCAGCAAGTCTCCTTCTCGAGGTCTCTCTTTGAGGACTGAGAGAGTGTTAGGGTTGACGTATGTGAGTGTGAGCAGGAGCCTCTTTCGAGTTTTCTCCTTTCCTTTGACGGATTTTACTAGAAAACAGACGTCCCTATTTAGAAGGTAAGAGCCTCCAAGAGGTTTTGGAACCTGCTCAGTCTGATCCATCTGGTGCCAGCTGAATTCTAGGCATGGAAAACAGTAGTTTAAGATGGCAGAATTTTATTCCCTCCCTGGGATTTTGTCCCGTAGAATCACTGGGGACATTAGGGTTTGTCCTTTTCGTTTTACCTTTTCCTCCATCCCCCCTTCCTTTCTCTTCATCTCTTACTTCTTTTGTCCTTTCTCCTGTTCCCCTTTCACCACCAGGAGTGGTGTGTGTGTGTGTGTGTGTGTGTGTGTGTGTGTTTGTGTGTGTGTTGCTGGGGGTCCTCTTCACCTCCCCTTGTGGGGAGTTCATCCAAAACTGTATGGTTGAAATAGTGCTTGGACTCCACTGACACTAGATGCTGCCATCCTGTGGCTTAGCATTAGTGTCTGGGATGACTTGGGGCAAGATCTCAACCTCCCCTCAACCCACTTCACTTCTGGCAGAATCCCACCTGCCCCACCGCTAGAGCCGCCTCGATGCCCAACCTGGTTGGGGGTGCAGAAGAGGGTTCTGATAACTTGAGGTTTGGTTTGGAGGTGGAACAGCTGTGAAGAACACTGAGGGGGAGGTAGCAGGAGCTAATCCTACAAGGAGGGGGGTTGGCACTGGAGGATACTAGAAAGGACAAGAAGACTCCATTCTGGGGTTCAGGAGGTGAATTCATCCCTCAGCGGTGGGCAGGTGGTGGGTGGAAATACTGCTGGTTCCAGGTGCCCTTAATTCCCCCTGATTCCTCGGGGCCTTTGAGTCTCTGACAGGTTCTCATTCCCTTGCAGCAGGAGGACGTCACGGCCAAAGTGATGCACCAGCTCCGCATCATCCGGCACTTGCGCCAGGTGCCTGAGACACTGCAGGGGCTGTTCCTCTGAGGCCTTCAGCAACTCCCGCTCCCTGCTGCAGGTACTGCTCTGGCTCACTGTTAATGGGGAGCTAGTGGAAGGGGAAATGGAGCCCCCTGGCCCTCACTAAAAGGGAAAGTGGTGGATTCTCCATCTCTTGATGTCATTGAATGAAGACTAGATGCCTTTCTGGAATGTGTGTGCCCAAAAAGTAACTATTGTACTATACAGTAAGCCTATGATATGCAGCGGGTTAGATTAGATCCTCTAAAGGTCTCTTCTGACCATAAAGTCTACTAATTTTGGAAACACTGAGTGTAGCATTGGGAGCAGCCTCTGATGTTTTACTGTCTAGCCCGCTTGCTTCCTAGAATGAGGATGCATTGAGTGGGGTGATCCACAGAGAGTAGCTCAAACCTTCAAAGTGTCAGGCCAGTAGCAGGACATTAGCACTTTAGGGTTTGGTTGGGTGTGGCAGTGATATCACAAAGGCCTTATCCTGGACCTCAGCCTATGGGTCAAAGGTGTTAGGGAGGTGGTTACCTGAGAGAGAGATGCTGACATCAGCCAGGCAGGACAGGAGCGCAGGGCCAGGGAAACCTCAGAGACCCCTTTGGCTTTGCTTTAGCAAGTCTCCTTCTCGAGGTCTCCCTTTTTAGGACTCAGAGAGTATTAGGGTTCAAGTATGTGAGTGCGAGGAGGAACCTCTTTCGAGTTTCTTCTTTTATTGATTTTACTAGAAAACAGACGTGCCTGTTGAGAAGGTAAGAACCTTGGAGAGGTTTTTAACCTGCTCAGTCTGCAGTCTGATCCATCTGGTGCCAGCTGAATTCTAGGCATGGAAAACACTAGTTCAAGGTGGCAGAATTTTATAGCCCACCTGGGATTTTGTGCCGTAGAATCACTGGGGACATTAGGGTTTGTCCTTTTCGTTTTACCTTTTCCTCCATCCCTCCTTGCTTTCTCTTGTTCCCCTCCCACCACCAGGAGTGGTGTGTGTGGGTGTGTTGCTGGGGGTGCTCTTCACCTCCCCTTGTGGGAAGTTGACACTGCAAGGGCTGTGCCTCTGTGGACATCAGCAACTCCCACTCCCTGCTGCAGGTACTGCTCTGGCTCACTGTAAATGGGGTGCTAGTGGAAGGGGAAATGGAACCCCCTGGCCCTCACTAAAAGGGAAAGTGGTGGATTCTCCATCTCTTGATGTCATTGAATGAAGACTAGATGCCTTTCTGGAATGTGTGTGCCCAAAGAGTAACTATTGTACTATACAGGAAGCCTATGATATGCAGGGGCTTAGATTAGATGCTCTAAAGGTCCCTTGTGGCCATAAAGTCTACTAATTTTGGAAACACTGAGTGTAGCATTGGGAGCAGCCTCTGATGTTTTACTGTCTAGCCCACTTGCTTCCTAGAATGAAGACGCATTGAGTGGGGTGATCCACAGAGAGTAGCTCAAACCTTCATAGTGTCAGGCCAGCAGCAGGACATTAGCACTTAAGGGTTTGATTGGTGGCAGTGATATCACAAAGGTCTTTTGCAGGACCTCAGCATATTGGTCAAAGGTGTTAGGGAGGTGGTAACCTCAGAGAGAGATGCTGCCATCAGCGAGGCAGGACAGGGGCGCATGGCCAGGGAAACCTCAGAGACCCCTGTGGCTTTGCTTCAGCAAGTCTTCTTCTCGAGGTTTCTCTTGAGGACTGAGAGAGTATTAGGATTCACGTATTTGAGTGAGAGCAGGAGCCTCTTTTGAGTTGTCTCCTTTCCTTTTACTGATTTTACTAGAAAACAGACATCCCTGTTTAGAAAGTAAGAGCCTCCAAGAGGTTTTGGAACCTGCTCAGTCTGATCCATCTGGTGCCAGCTGAATTCTAGGCATGGAAAACACTAGTTGAAGGTGGCAGAATTTTAATCCCTCCCTGTAATTTTGTCTGGTAGAATCACTGGGGACATTAGGGTTTGTCCTTTTCGTTTTACCTTTTCCTCCATACCTCCTTCCTTTCTCTTTATCTCTTACTTCTTTTGTCCTTTCTCTTGTTCCCCTCCCACCACCAGGAGTGGTATATATGTGTGTGTGTGTGTGTGTGTGTGTTGCTGGGGGTGCTCTTCACCTCCCCTTGTTGGGAGTTGATCCAAAACTGTATGGTTGAAATAGTGCTTGGACTCCACTGACACTAGATGCTGCCATCGTGTGGTTTAGCATTAGTGTCTGGGATGACTTGGGGCAAGATCTCAACCTCCCCGCAACCCACTTCACTGCTGCCAGAATCCCTCCTGCCCCCCCTGCTAGAGCCGCCTCCCTGCCCAACCTGGGTGGGGGTGGAGAAGAGGGTTCTGATAACTTGAGCTGTGGTTTGGAGGTGGAACAGCTGTCAAGGGCACTGAGCGGGAGGTAGCAGGAGCTCACCCTACAAGGACGGGGGTTGGCACTGGAGATTACTAGAAAGGAGAAGACGACTCCATTCTGGGGTTCAGGAGGTGAATTCATCCCTCAGTGGTGGGCAGGTGCTGGGTGGAAATACTACTGGTTCCAGGTGTCCTTAATTGCCCCTGATTCCTCGGGGCATTTGAGTCTCTGAAAGGGTTCTCGTTCCCTTGCAGGAGGAGGACGTCACGGCCAAAGGGATGCACCAGCTCCGCATCATCCGGCACTTACGCCATGTGCCTGAGACACTGCAGGGGCTGTTCCTCTGAGGCCTTAGCAACTCCCTCTCCCTACTGCAGGTTCTGCTCTGGCTCACTGTACATGGGGAGCTAGTGGAAGGGGAAATGGAGCCCCCTGGCACTCACTAAAAGGGAAAGTGGTGGATTCTCCAACTCTTGATGTCATTGATTGAAGACTAGATGCCTTTCTGGAATGTGTGTGCCCAAAAAGTAACTATTGTACTATACTGGAAGCCTATGATATGGAGGGGGTTAGATGAGATGCTGTAAAGGTCTCTTCTGGCCAGAAAGTCTCCTACCTTTGGAAACACTGAGTGTAGTATTGGGAGCAGCCTCTGATGTTTTACTGTCTAGCTAGCTTGCTTCCTAGAATGAAGACGAATTTTGTGGTGTGATCCACAGAGCGTAGCTCAAACCTTCAAAGTGTCAGGCCAGCAGCAGGACATGAGCACTGGTTGGGTGTGGCAGTGATATCACAAAGGCTTTTTCAAGGACCTCAGCGTACTGGTCAAAGGTGTTAGGGAGGTGGTGACCTCAGAGAGAGATGCTGTCTTCAGCCAGGGAGGACAGGGGCTTACAACCAGGGAAACCTCAGAGAGCCCTGTGGCTTTGCTTCAGCAAGTCTCCTTCTCGAGGTTTCTTTTTGAGGACTGAGAGAGTGTTAGGGTTGACGTATGTGAGTGCGAGCAGGAGCCTCTTTCGAGTTTTCTCCTTTCCTTTTACTGATTTTACTTGAAAATTAGAAGGTAAGAGCCTCCAAGAGGTTTTGGAACCTGCTCAGTCTGATCCATCTGGTGCCAGCTGAATTCTCGGCATGGAAAACAGTAGTTTAAGGTGGCAGAATTTTATTCCCTCCCTGGAATTTTGTCCCGTGGAATCACTGGGGACACTAGGGTTTGTCCTTTTCGTTTTACCTTTTCCTCCATCCCTCCTTCCTTTCTCTTCATCTCTTACTTCTTTTGTCCTTTCTCTTGTTCCCCTCACACCACCAGGAGTGGTGTGTGTGTGTGTGTGTGTGTGTGTGTGGTGCTGTTGGTTCTCTTCACCTCCCCTTGTGGGGAGTTGATCCAAAACTGTGGGGTTGAAATAGTGCTTGGACCCCACTGACAGTAGATGCTGCCATTGTGTGACTTAGCATTAGTGTCTGGGATGACTTGGGTCAAGATCTCAACCTCCCTGCAACCCACTTCACTGCTGTCAGAATCCCTCCTGCACACCCTGTTAGAGCCGCCTCCCAGCACAACCTGTGTCGGGGTGGAGAAGAGGGTTCTGATGACTTTAGCTGTGGTTGGGAGGTGGAATGTCTGTGAAGGGCACTGAGCAGGAGGTAGCAGGAGCTCACCCTACAAGGAGGGGGGTTAGCTCTGGAGGTTTCTAGAAAGGACAAGAAGACTCCATTCTGGGGTTCAGGAGGTGAATTCATCTCTCATTAATGGGCAGGTGCTGGGTGGAAATACTGCTGGTTCCAGGTTCCCTTAATTCCCCCTGATTCCTCGGGGCCTTTGAGTCTCTGACAGGTTCTCGTTCCCTTGCAGCAGGAGGACGTCAGGGCCAAAATGATGCACCAGCTCCGCATCATCCTGCACTTACGCCACGTGCCTGAGACACTGCAGGGGCTGCGCCTCTGAGGCCTTCAGGAACTCCCGCTCCCTGCTGCAGGTACTGTTCTGGCTCACTGTAAATGGGGAGCTAGTGGAAGGGGAAATGGATCCCCTGGCACTCACTAAAAGGGAAAGTGATGGATTCTCCATCTCTTAATGTCATTTAATTTAGACTAGATACCTTTCTGGAATGTTTGTGCCCAAAAAGTAACTATTGTACTATACAGGAAGCCCATGATATGCAGGGGCTTAGATTAGATGCTCTAAAGGTCTCTTCTGGCCATAAAGTGTAGTAATTTTGGAAACACGGAGTGTAGCATTGGGAGCAGCCTCTGATGTTTTACTGTCTAGCCGGCTTGCTTCCTAGAATGAAGACGCATTGACTGGGGTGATCCACACAGAGTAGCTCAAACCTTCAAAGTGTCAGGCCAGCACCAGGACATTAGCACTTCAGGGTTTGGTTGGGTGTGGCAGTGACATCACAAAGGCCTTTTGCAGGACGTCAGCTTATTGGTCAAATGTGTTAGGGAGGTGGTGACCTCAGAGAGAGATGCTGACATCAGAGAGAGATGCTGACATGAGGGCCAGGGAAAGCTCAGAGACCCCTCTGGCTTTGCTTCAGCAAGTCTCCTCCTTGAGGTCTCTCTTTGAGGAAAGTAAGTGCCTCGGAGAGGTTTGTATCCTGTTCAGTCTGATCCACCTGGTGCCAGCTGAATTCTAGGCATGGAAAACACTAGTTCAAGGTGGCAGAATTTTATTCCCTCCCTGTGATTTTGTCCCGTAGAATCACTGGGGACATTAGTGTTTGTCCTTTTCATTTTACCTTTTCCTCCCTCCCTCCTTCCTTTCTCTTCATCTCTTACTTCTTTTGTCCTTTCTCCTGTTCCCCTCCCACCACCGGGAGTGGTTTGTGTGTGTGTGTGTGTGTGTGTGTGTGTGTGTGTGTGTGTGTGTTGCTGGGGGTGCTCTTCACCTCCCTTTGTGGGGAGTTCATCCAAACCTGTGTGGTTGAAATAGTGCTTGGACTCCACGGACACTAGATGCTGCCATCGTGTGGATTAGCATTGGTGTCTGGGATGACTTGGGGCAAGATCTCAACCTCCCCGCAACCCACTTCACTGCTGGCAGAATCCCACCTGCCACCCCTGCTAGAGCCGCCTCCCTGGCCAACCTGGGTGGGGGTGGAGAAGAGGGTTCTGATAACTTGAGCTGTGGTTTGGTGGTGGAACAGCTGTCAAGGGCACTGAGAGGGAGGTAGCAGCAGCTCACCCTTCAAGGAGGGGATTTGGCACTGGAGGTTACTAGAAAGGACAATAAGACTCCATTCTGGGGTTCAGGAGGTGAATTCATCCCTCTGTGGTGGGCAGGTGCTGAGTGGAAATACTGCTGATTCCCGGTGCCCTTAATTCCCCCTGATTCCTCGGGGCGTTTGAGTCTCTGACAGGTTCTCGTTCCCTTGCAGCAGGAGGACGTCATGGCCAAAGCTATGCACCAGCTCCGCATCATCCATCACTTGCGCCAGGTGCCTGAGACACTGCAGGGGTTGTGCCTCTGAGGCCATCAGCAACTCCCGCTCCCTGCTGCAGGTACTGCTTTGGTTTACTGTAAATGGGGAGCTAGTGGAAGGGGAAATGGAGCCCCCTGGCCCTCACTAAATGGGAAAGTGGTGGATTCTCCATCTCTTGATGTCATTTAATGAAGACTAGATGCCTTTCTGGAATGTGTTTTCTAAGAAAGTAACTGTTGTGCTCTACAGGAAGCCTATGATATGCAGAGGGTTAGATGAGATGCTCTAAAGGTCTCTTGTGGCCATAAAGTCTCCTAATTTTGGAAACACTGAGTGTAGCATTGGGAGCAGCCCCTGATGTTTTAGTGTCTAGCCAGCTTGCTTCCTAGAATGAAGACGCATTGAGTGGGGTGATCCACACAGAGTAGCTCAAACCTTCAAAGTGTCAGGCCAGCAGCAGGACATTAGCACTTCCGGGGATGGGTGGGTGTGGTAGTGACATCACAAAGGCCTTTTCAGGACCTCAGCCTATTGGTCAAAGGTGTTAGGGAGGTGGTGACCTCCGAGAGAGATGCTGACATCAGCCAGACAGGACAGGGCCAGGGAAACCTCAGACACCCCTGTGACTTTCATAGAATCATAGAATCATAGAATATCAGGGTTGGAAGGGACCTCAAGAGGTCATCTAGTCCAACCCCCTCCTCAAAGCAGGACCAATTCCCAACTAAATCATCCCAGCCAGGGCTTTGTCAAGCCGGGCCTTAAAAACCTCCAAGGAAGGAGACTCCACCACCTCCCTAGGTAACGCATTCCAGTGCTTCACCACCCTCCTAGTGAAATAGTGTTTCCTAATATCCAACCTGGACCTCCCCCACTGCAACTTGAGACCATTGCTCCTTGTTCTGTCATCTGCCACCACTGAGAACAACCGAGCTCCATCCTCTTTGGAACCCCCCTTCACGTAGTTGAAGGCTGCTATCAAATCCCCCCTCATTCTTCTCTTCTGGAGACTAAACAATCCCAGTTCCCTCAGCCTCTCCTCAAAAGTCATGTGCTCCAGACCCCTAATCATTTTTGTTGCTCTCCGCTGGACTCTTTCCAATTTTTCCACATCCTTCTTGTAGTGTGGGGCCTGTCGGAGAAAAACAGAGTTCTCACTATTTGTTTAGGTACAGCAAGTCAGATGCTTTATTAACTCTCACAATTGCCCAGAGGGAGAGAGCTAAGCACGTCTCTCCCAGGTAACTAATTACAGCAAGCATTTATACCTTTCATTACAGAAATAACGAGGGACAGCTGCGTTTTGTTTATACGTAGGCCATCTTGATATCTCATTTCTTCACTTGTTTTGACTCTTGCCAACATACAATATTTTCTATACCTTATCTACACAAGGTCTTCTACACCTTATCTATACCAGGTCATAATGACTTCTTACACAGTTCTTTCTCACCCACCTCACACATTCCTCGCTTCTACAAATCTCGCGTTATTAGGGTTACTGTTAGCCTAACTCTTGCTAACGAACTGTCATTCATTGCATCCCCTTCCTGTCAGCTCTTTCTCTGCTTCCACAGGCCCAAAACTGGACACAGTATTCTAGATGAGGCCTCACCAATGTCGAATAAAGGGGAACGATCACGTTCCTCGATCTGCTGGCAATGCCCCTACTTATACAGCCCAAAATGCCGTTAGCCTTCTTGGCAACAAGAGCACACTGTTGACTCATATCCAGCTTCTCGTCCACTGTGACCCCTAGGTCCTTTTCTGCAGAACTGCTACCTAGCCATTCGGTCCCTAGTCTGTAGCAGTGCATGGGATTCTTCCGTCCTAAGTGCAGGACTCTGCACTTGTCCTTGTTGAACTTCATCAGTTTTTTTTTGGCCCAATCCTCTAATTTGTCTAGGTCCCTCTGTATCCGATCCCTACCCTCTAGCGTATCTACCACGCCTCCTAGTTTAGTGTCATCTGCAAACTTGCTGAGAGTGCAGTCCACACCATCCTCCAGATCATTAATAAAGATATTAAACAAAACCGGCCCCAGGACCGACCCTTGGGGCACTACTCCGCTTGAAACCGGCTGCCGACTAGACATGGAGCCATTGATCACTACCCGTTGAGCCCGACGATCCAGCCAGCTTTCTATCCACCTTACAGTCCATTCATCCAGCCCATACTTCTTTAACTTGGTGGCAAGAATACTGTGGGAGAGCGTATCAAAAGCTTTGCTAAAGTCAAGGAATAACACATCCACTGCTTTCCCCTCATCCACAGAGCCAGTTATCTCATCGTAGAAGGCAATTAGGTTAGTCAGGCACGACTTCCCCTTGGTGAATCCATGCTGACTGTTCCTGATCACTTTCCTCTCCTCTAAGTGTTTCATCATTGATTCCTTGAGGACCTGCTCCATGATTTTTCCAGGGACTGAGGTGAGGCTGACTGGCCTGTAGTTCCCCGGATCCTCCTCCTTCCCTTTTTTAAAGATGGGCACGACATTAGCCTTTTTCCAGTCATCCGGGACCTCCCTCGATCGCCATGAGTTTTCAAAAATAATGGCTAATGGCTGTGCAATCTCATCCGCCAACTCCTTTAGCACCCTCGGATGCAGCGCATCCAGCCCCATGGAGTTGTGCACGTCCAGTTTTTCTAAATAGTCCCGAACCACTTCTTTCTCCACAGAGGGCTGGTCACCTTCTCCCCATATTGTGCTGCCCAGTGCAGCAGTCTGGGAGCTGACCTTGTTCGTGAAGACAGAGGCAAAAAAAGCATTGAGTACATTAGCTTTTTCCACATCCTCGGTCACTAGGTTGCCTCCCTCATTCAGTAAGGGGCCCACACTTTCCTTGACTTTCTTCTTGTTGCTAACATACCTGAAGAAACCCTTCTTGTTACTCTTAACATCTCTTGCTAGCTGCAACTCCAAGTGTGATTTGGCCTTCCTGATTTCACTCCAGCATGCCTGAGCAATATTTTTATACTCCTCCCTGGTCATTTGTCCAATCTTCCACTTCTTGTAAGCTTCTTTTTTGCGTTTAAGATCAGCAAGGATTTCACTGTTTAGCCAAGCTGGTCGCCTGCCATATTTACTATTCTTTCTACACATCGGGATGGTTTGTTCCTGCAACCGCAATAAGGATTCTTTAAAATACAGCCAGCTCTCCTGGACCCCTTTGCCCTTCATGTTATTCTCCCAGGGGATCCTGCCCATCTGTTCCCTGAGGGAGTCAAAGTCTGCTTTTCTGAAGTCCAGGGTCCATATTCTGCTGCTCTCCTTTCTTCCTTGTGTCAGGATCCTGAACTCGACCATCTCATGGTCACTGCCTCCCAGGTTCCCATCCACTTTTGCTTCCCCTACTAATTCTTCCCTGTTTGTGAGCAGCAGGTCAAGAAAAGCTCTGCCCCTAGTTGGTTCCTCCAGCACTTGCACCAGGAAATTGTGCCCTACACGTTCCAAAAACTTCCTGGATTGTCTGTGCACCGCTGTATTGCTCTCCTAGCAGATATCAGGGTGATTAAAGTCTCCCATGAGAACCAGGGCCTGCGATCTAGCAACTTCTGCTAGTTGCCAGAAGAAAGCCTCGTCCACCTCATCCCCCTGGTCTGGTGGTCTATACCAGACTCCAACCACGACATCCCCCTTGTTGTTCACACTTCTCAACTTTATCCAGAGACTCTCAGGTTTTTCTACAGTTTCATACCGGACCTCTGAGCACTCATACTCCTCTCTTACATACAATGCAACTCCCCCACCTTTTCTGCCCTGCCTGTCCTTCCTGAACAGTTTATATCCATCCATGACAGTACTCCAGTCATGTGAGTTATCCCACCAAGTGTCTGTTATTGCTTCAGCAAGTCTCCTTCTCGAGGTCTCTCTTTGAGGACTGAGAGAGTATTAGTGTTCACATGTGTGAGTGCGAGCAGGAGCCTCTTTGGAGTTTTCTCCTTTCCTTTGACGGATTTTACTAGAAAACAGACGTCCCTATTTAGAAGGTAAGAGCCTCCAAGAGGTTTTGGAAGCTGCTCAGTCAGGTCCATCTGGTGCCAGCTGAATTCTAGGCATGGAAAACACTAGTTTAAGGTGGCAGAATTTTATTCCCTCTGTGGGACTTTGTCCCGTAGAATCACAGGGGACATTAGTGTTTCTCATTTTCGTTTTACCTTTTCCTCCATCCCCCCTTCCTTTCTCTTCATATCTTACTTCTTTTGTCCTTTCTCCTTTCCTTTTCTCCATCTCCTGATGTCATTTCATGAAGACTAGATGCCTTTCTGGATGTGTGTGCCCAAAAAGTAACTATTGTACTATACAGGAGGCCTATGATATGCAGGGGCTTAGATGAGATGCTCTAAAGGTCTCTTGTGGCCATAAAGTCTACAAATTTTGGAAACAGTAGTATTGGGAGCAGCCTCTGATGTTTTACTGTCTAGCCGGCTTGCTTCCTAGAAAGAAGACGCATTGAGTCGGGTGATCCACAGAGAGTACCTGTGTCAAGGCTGAATGCCCACTTTGAAGTTTAGGGTACAAATGTAGGGGCCTGCATGAAAACTTCTAAGCTTAACCACCATCCCAAGGCTAATTTCCTCCCCTGGGTAGCCTTGAGAAACCTTTCACCAATTCCCTGGTGAATACAGATCCAAACCCCTTGGATCTAAAAGAAGGAGAAATTAACCATTCCCCTCCTTCCTCCCACCAACTCCTGGTGAATCAAGATCCAAACTCCTTGGATCTTAAAACAAGGAAAAATCAATCAGGTTCTTAAAAAATAAGGCTTTTAATTAAAGAAAAAGGTAAAAATCATCTCTGTAAAATCAGTATGGAAATTAACCTTACAGGGTAATCAAACTTAAAGAGCTCACAGGACTCCCCTCTAGTCTTAGGTTCAAAGTACAGCAAACAAAGATAAACACTCTAGTAAAAGGTACATTTACAAGTTGAGAAAACAAAGGAAAACTAACACGCCTTGTTTGAAATAGGAGAGACTTGTTTAGAAAGATGTGGAGAACCTGGATTGATGTCTGGTCCCTCTCAGTCCCGAGGGCGAACACCCACACAAACAAAGAACACAAACAAAAGCCTTCCCCTCCCCAAGATTTGAAAGTATCTTGTCCCCTTATTGGTCCTTTAGGTCAGATGCCAGCCAGGTTACCTGAGCTTCTTAACCCTTTAGAGGGAAAAGGATTTTGGAGTCTCTGTCTAGGAGGATTTTATAGTACTGTACACAGGACAGCTGTTACCCTTCCCTTTATAGTTATGACAACCTCAAACCTTCAAAGTGTCAGGCCAGCAGCAGGACATTAGCACTTCAGGGTTTGGTTGGGTGTGTCAGTGACATCACAAAGGCCTTTTGCAGGATGTCAGCTTATTGGTCAAATGTGTTAGGGAGGTGGTGACCTCAGAGAGAGATGCTGATATCAGCCTGGCAGGACAGGAGCACAGGGCCAGGGAAACCTCAGAGACCCTGTGGCTTTGCTTCAGCAAGTCTCCTTCTCGGGGTCTTTCTTTGAGGACTGAGAGAGTATTAGGGTTCACGTACGTGAGTGCGTGCAGGAGCCTCTTTCGAGTTTTCTCCTTTCCTTTTACTGATTTTACTAGAAAACAGACGTCCCTGTTTAGAAGGTAAGAGCCTCCAAGAGGTTTTGGCAGCTGCTCAGTCTGATCCACGTGGTGCCAGCTGAATTCTAGGCATGGAAAACAGTAGTTTAAGATGGCAGAATTTTATTCCATCCCTTGGATTTTGTGCCGTAGAATCACTGGGGACATTAGGGTTTGTCCTTTTTGTTTTACCTTTTCCTCCATCCCTCCTTCCTTTCTCTTCATCTCTTACTTCTTTTGTCCTTTCTCCTGTTTCTCGAAAACTGTAGGGTTGAAATAGTGTTTGGACTCCACTAACACTAGATGCTGCCATCCTGTGGCTTAGCATTAGTGTCTGGGATGACTTGGGGCAAGATCTTCCAAGACCATGATTTTCCAAAGATAATAGCTGGAGGCTCAGATACCTCCTCTATTAGCTCCTTGAGTATTCTAGGATGCATTTCATCAGGCCCGGGTGACTTGCAGGCATCTAACTTTTCTAAGTGATTTTTAACTTGTTCTTTTTTTATTTTATCTGCTAAACCTACCCCCTTCCCATTAGCATTCACTATGTTAGGCATTCCTTCAGACTTCTCGGTGAAGACCGAAACAAAGAAGTCATTAAGCATCTCCGCCATTTCCAAGTTTCCTGTTACTGTTTCTCCCTCTTCACTAAGCAGTGGGCCTACCCTGTCTTTGGTCTTCTTCTTGCTTCTAATGTATTGATAAAAAGTCTTCTTGTTTCCCTTTATTCCCGTAGCTAGTTTGAGCTCATTTTGTGCCTTTGCCTTTCTAATCTTGCCCCTGCATTCCTGTGTTGTTTGCCTATATTCATCCTTTGTAATCTGTCCCAGTTTCCATTTTTTATATGACTCCTTTTTATTTTTTAGATCATGCAAGATCTCATGGTTAAGCCAAGGTGGTCTTTTGCCACATTTTCTATCTTTCCTAACCAGCGGAATAGCTTGCTTTTGGGCCCTTAATAGTGTCCCTTTGAAAAACTGCCAACTCTCCTCAGTTGTTTTTCCCCTCAGTCTTGATTCCCATGGGACCTTACCTATCAGCTCTCTGAGCTTACCAAAATCTGCCTTCCTGAAATCCATTGTCTCTATTTTGCTGTTCTCCCTTCTACCCTTCCTTAGAATTGCAAACTCTATGATTTCATGATCACTTTCACCCAGGCTGCCTTCTACTTTCAAATTCTCAACGAGTTCCTCCCTATTTGTTAAAATCAAGTCTAGAACAGCTTCCCCCCTAGTAGCTTTTTCAACCTTCTGAAATAAAAAGTTGTCTCCAATGCAGTCCAGGAATTTGTTGGATAGTCTGTGCCCCGCTGTGTTATTTTCCCAACATATAGCCGGATAGTTGAAGTCCCCCATCACCACCAAATCTTGGGCTTTGGATGATTTTGTTAGTTGCTTAAAAAAAGCCTCATCCACCTCTTCCACCTGGTTAGGTGGCCTGTAGTAGACTCCTAGCATGACATCTCCCTTGTTTTTTACCCCTTTTAGCCTAACCCAGAGACTCTCAACACTTCCGTCTCCTATGTCCATCTCTACCTCAGTCCAAGTGTGTACATTTTTAATATACAAGGCAACACCTCCTCCCTTTTTCCCCTGTCTATCCTTCCTGAGCAAGCTGTACCCATCCACACCAACATTCCAATCATGTGTATTATCCCACCAAGTTTCAGTAATGCCAACAATGTCATAGTTGTATTTATTTATTAGCACTTCCAGTTCTTCCTGCTTATTCCCCATACTTCTCGCATTTGTATATAGACATCTAAGATACTGGTTTGATCTTTCCTCCCAGTTTTGTCCTGACCCTCCTTTCCCTCTGACAATATAGCCCACACTCCCTCTCGTTTTTGACCCATCTCCCCAGTCTCCATGTTCCCCACTTACCTGTGGGCTTTGCTCACCTGTCCCCGTCGAACCTAGTTTAAAGCCCTCCTCACTAGGTTAGCCAGTCTGTGTCCAAAGGTACTAATAACTTGAGCTGTGGTTTGGAGGTGGAACAGCTGTCAAGGGCACTGAGGGGGAGATAGCAGGAGCTCATCCTTCAAGGAGGGGGGTTGTCACTGGAGGTTACTAGAAAGGACAAGAAGACTCCATTCTGGGGTTCAGGAGGTGAATTCATCCCTCAGCGGTGGGCAGGTGGTGGGTGGAAATACTGCTGGTTCCAGGTGCCCTTAATTCCCCCTGATTCCTCGGGACCTTTGAGTCTCTGACAGGTTCTCGTTCCCTTGCAGCAGGAGGACGTCACGGCCAAAGTGATGCACCAGCTCCGCATCATCCGGCACTTGCGCCAGGTGCCTGAGACACTGCAGGGGCTGTTCCTCTGAGGCCTTCAGCAACTCCTGCTCCCTGCTGCAGGTACTGCTCTGGCTCACTGTAAATGGTGAGCTAGTGGAAGAGGAAATGGAGCCCCCTGGCCCTCATTAAAAGGGAAAGTGGTGGATTCTCCATCTCTTGATGTCATTGAATGAAGACTAGATGCCTTTCTGGAATGTGTGTGCCCAAAGAGTAACTATTGTACTATACAGGAGGCCTATGATATGCAGCGGGTTAGATTAGATGCTCTAAAGGTCTCTTCTGACCATAAAGTCTACTAATTTTGGAAACACTGAGTGTAGCATTGGGAGCAGCCTCTGATGTTTTACTGTCTAGCCCGCTTGCTTCCTAGAATGAGGATGCATTGAGTGGGGTGATCCACAGAGAGTAGCTCAAACCTTCAAAGTGTCAGGCCAGTAGCAGGACATTAGCACTTTAGGGTTTGGTTGGGTGTGGCAGTGATATCACAAAGGCCTTATCCTGGACCTCAGCCTATGGGTCAAAGGTGTTAGGGAGGTGGTTACCTGAGAGAGAGATGCTGACATCAGCCAGGCAGGACAGGAGCGCAGGGCCAGGGAAACCTCAGAGACCCCTTTGGCTTTGCTTTAGCAAGTCTCCTTCTCGAGGTCTCCCTTTTTAGGACTCAGAGAGTATTAGGGTTCAAGTATGTGAGTGCGAGGAGGAACCTCTTTCGAGTTTCTCCTTTTATTGATTTTACTAGAAAACAGACGTGCCTGTTGAGAAGGTAAGAACCTTGGAGAGGTTTTTAACCTGCTCAATCTGCAGTCTGATCCATCTGGTGCCAGCTGAATTCTAGGCATGGAAAACAGTAGTTCAAGGTGGCAGAATTTTATAGCCCACCTGGGATTTTGTGCCGTAGAATCACTGGGGACATTAGGGTTTGTCCTTTTCGTTTTACCTTTTCCTCCATCCCTCCTTGCTTTCTCTTGTTCCCCTCCCACCACCAGGAGTGGTGTGTGTGTGTGTGTGTTGCTGGGGGTGCTCTTCACCTCCCCTTGTGGGAAGTTGACACTGCAAGGGCTGTGCCTCTGTGGACATCAGCAACTCCCACTCCCTGCTGCAGGTACTGCTCTGGCTCATTGTACATGGGGTGCTAGTGGAAGGGGAAATGGAACCCCCTGGCACTCACTAAAAGGGAAAGTGGTGGATTCTCCATCTCTTGATGTCATTGAAGGAAGACTAGATGCCTTTCTGGAATGTGTGTGCCCAAAGAGTAACTATTGTACTATACAGGAAGCCTATGATATGCAGGGGCTTAGATTAGATGCTCTAAAGGTCCCTTGTGGCCATAAAGTCTACTAATTTTGGAAACACTGAGTGTAGCATTGGGAGCAGCCTCTGATGTTTTACTGTCTAGCCCACTTGCTTCCTAGAATGAAGACGCATTGAGTGGGGTGATCCACAGAGAGTAGCTCAAACCTTCATAGTGTCAGGCCAGCAGCAGGACATTAGCACTTAAGGGTTTGATTGGTGGCAGTGATATCACAAAGGTCTTTTGCAGGATGTCAGCTTATTGGTCAAATGTGTTAGGGAGGTGGTGACCTCCGAGAGAGATGCTGACATCAGCCTGGCAGGCCAGGAGCACAGGGCCAGGGAAACCTCAGAGACCCTGTGGCTTTGCTTCAGCAAGTCTCCTTCTCGGGGTCTTTCTTTGAGGACTGAGAGAGTATTAGGGTTCACGTACGTGAGTGCGTGCAGGAGCCTCTTTCGAGTTTTCTCCTTTCCTTTTACTGATTTTACTAGAGAACAGACGTCCCTGTTTAGAAGGTAAGAGCCTCCAAGAGGTTTTGGCAGCTGCTCAGTCTGATCCACGTGGTGCCAGCTGAATTCTAGGCATGGAAAACACTAGTTCAAGGTGACAGAATTTTGTAGTCCACACGGGATTTTGTCCCGTGGAATCACTGGGGACATTAGGGTTTGTCCTTTTCATTTTACCTTTTCCACCATCCCTCCTTCCTTTCTCTTCATCTCTTACTTCTTTTGTCCTTTCTCCTGTTCCCCTCCCACCACCAGGAGTGGTGTGTGTGTGTGTGTGTGTGTGTGTGTGTGTGTGTGTGTGTGTGTGTGTGTGTGTGTGTGTGTGTGTGTGTTGCTGGGGGTGATCTTCACCTCCTCTTGTGGGAAGTTCATCCAAAACTGTGGGGTTGAAATAGTGCTTGGACTCCACAGACACTAGATGCTGCCATCGTGTGGATTAGCATTGGTGTCCTGTGGCTTAGCGTTAGTGTCTCGGATGACTTGGGCAAGATCTCAACCTCCCCGCAACCCACTTCACTGCTGCCAGAATCCCTCCTGCCCCCACTGCTAGACCCGCCTCCCAGCCCAACCTTGGTGGGGGTCTAGAAGAGGTTTCTGATGACTTAAGCTGTGGTTTGGAGGTGGAACAGCTGTCAAGGACACTGAGGGGGAGGTAGCAGGAGCTCACCCTAGAAGGAGGGGGATTGGCACTGGAGGTTACTAGAAAGGACAAGAAGACTCCATTCTGTGTTTCAGGAGGTGAATTTATCCCTCAGTGTTCGGCAGGTGCTGAGTGGAAATACTGCTGGTTCCAGGTGCCCTTAATTCCCCCTGATTCCTCGGGGCGTTTGAGTCTGACTGGTTCTCATTCCCTTGCAGCAGGAGGGCGTCACGGCTAAAGTGAGGCACCAGCTCCGCATCATCCATCACTTGCGCCAGGTGCCAGAGACACTGCAGGGGTTGTGCCTCTGAGGCCTTCAGCAACTCCCGCTCCCTGTTGCAGGTACTGCTCTGGCTCACTGTAAATGGGGAGCTAGTGGAAGGGGAAATGGAGCCCCCTGGCACTCAGTGAAAGGGAAAGTGGTGGATTCTCCATCTCTTGAAGTCATTGAATGAAACTAGATGCCTTTCTGGAATGTTTGTGCCCAAAAAGTAACTATTGTCCTATACAGGAAGCCTATGATATGCAGGGGGTTAGATGAGATGCTCTAAAGGTCTCTTCTGGCCATAAAGTGTATTAATTTTGGAAACACTGAGTGTAGCATTGGGAGCAGCCTCTAATGTTTTACTGTCTAACCGGCTTGCTTCCTAGAATGAAGACGCATTGAGTGGGGTGATCCACAGAGAGTAGCTCAAACCTTCAAAGTGTCAGGCCAGCAGCAGGATATTAGCACTTCAGGGGATGGGTGGGTGTGGCAGTGACATCACAAAGGCCTTTTGCAGGAGCTCAGCCTGTTGGTCAAAGTTGTTAGGGAGGTGGTGACCTCAGAGAGAGATGCTCACATCAGCCAGGCAAAACAGGGGCGCAGGGCCAGGGAAACCTCAGAGACCCCTGTGGCTTTGCTTCAGCAAGTCTCCTTCTCGAGCTCTCTTTGAGGACTGAGAGAGTATTAGGGTTCACATATGTGAGTGTGAGCAGGAGCCTCTTTTGAGTTTTCTCCTTTCCTTTTACCCATTTTACTAGAAAACAGAAGTCCCTGTTGAGAAAGTAAGTGCCTCGGAGAGGTTTGTAACCTGTTCAGTCTGATCCACCTGGTGCCATCTGAATTCTAGGCATGGAAAACAGTAGTTTAAGGTGGCAGAATTTTATTCCCTCCCTGGGATTTTGTCCCGTAGAATCACTGGGGATATTAGGAAAACAACAAGGAGTCTGGTGGCACCTTAAAGACTAACAGATTTATTTGGGCATAAGCTTTCGTGAGTAAAAACCTCACTTCTTCGGATGCATAGAGTGAAAGTTACAGATGCAGGCATTATATACTGACACATGGAGAGCAGGGAGTTACTTCACAAGTGGAGAACCAGTGTTGACAGGGCCAATTCAAAAATCAGGATGGATGTAGTCCACTCCCAATAATAGATGAGGAGGTGTCAATTCCAGGAGAGGAAAAGCTGCTTCTGTAGTGAGCCAGCCACTCCCAGTCCCTATTCAAGCCCAGATTAATGGTGTTGAATTTGCAAATGAATTTTAGTTCTGCTGTTTCTCTTTGAAGTCTGTTTCTGAAGTTTTTTTGTTCAATGATAGTGACTTTTAAATCTGTAATAGAATGACCAGGGAGATTGAAGTGTTCACATACTGGCTTATGTATGTTACCATTCCTGATGTCCGACATGGGGACATTAGGGTTTGTCCTTTTCCTTTTACCTTTTCCTCCATCCCTCCTTCCTTTCTCTTCATCTCTTACTTCTTTTGTCCTTTCTCTTGTTCCCCTCACACCACCAGGAGTGGTGTTTGTGTGTGTGTGTGCGTGTGTGTGTGTGTGTGTGTGTGTGTGTGTGTGTGTGTGTGTGTGTCTGTGTGTGTGTGTGGTGCTGATGGTTCTCTTCTCCTCCCCTTGTGGGGAGTTGATCCAAAACTGTGGGGTTGAAATAGTGCTTGGACCCCACTGACAGTAGATGCTGCCATTGTGTGACTTAGCATTAGTGTCTGGGATGACTTGGGTCAAGATCTCAACCTCCCTGCAACCCACTTCACTGCTGTCAGAATCCCTCCTGCACACCCTGTTAGAGCCGCCTCCCAGCCCAACCTGTGTCGGGGTGGAGAAGAGGGTTCTGATGACTTGAGCTGTGGTTTGGAGGTGGAATATCTGTGAAGGGCACTGAGCAGGAGGTAGCAGGAGCTCACCCTACAAGGAGGGGGGTTGGCTCTGGAGGTTTCTAGAAAGGACAAGAAGACTCCATTTTGGGGTTCAGGAGGTGAATTCATCTCTTATTGATGGGCAGGTGCTGGGTGGAAATACTGCTGGTTCCAGGTTCCCTTAATTCCCCCTGATTCCTCGGGGCGTTTGAGTCTCTGACAGGTTCTCGTTCCCTTGCAGCAGGAGGACGTCACGGCCAAAGTGATGCACCCGCATCATCCGCCACTTCCGCCAGGTGCCTGAGACACTGCATGGGTTGTTCCTCTTTCAGCAACTCCCGCTCCCTGCTGCAGGTACTGCTCTGTCTCCCTGTAAATGGCGAGCTAGTGGAAGGGGAAATGGAGCCCCCTGGCACTCACTAAAAGGGAAAGTGGTGGATTCTCCATCTCTTGATGTCATTGAAGGAAGACTAGATGCCTTTCTGGAATGTGTGTGCCCAAAAAGTAACTATTGTACTATACAGGAGGCCTATGATATGCAGGGGCTTAGATGAGATGCTCTAAAGGTCTCTTGTGGCCATAAAGTCTACAAATTTTGGAAACACTGAGTGTAGTATTGGGAGCAGCCTGTGATGTTTTACTGTCTAGCCGGCTTGCTTCCTAGAATCAAGACGCATTGAGTGGGGTGATCCACAGAGAGTACCTGTGTCAAGGCTGTATCCCCACTTTGAAGTTTAGGGTACAAATGTAGGGGCCTGCATGAAAACCTCTAAGCTTAACCACCATCCCAAGGCTAATTTCCTCCCCTGGGTAGCCTTGAGAAACCTTTCACCAATTCCCTGGTGAATACAGATCCAAACCCCTTGGATCTTAAAACAAGGAGAAATAAACCATCCCCCCTCCTTCCTCCCACCAACTTCTGGTGAATACAGATCCAACCCCCTTGGATCTAAAAGAAGGAGAAATTAACCATTCCCCTCCTTCCTCCCACCAACTCCTGGTGAATCAAGATCCAAACTCCTTGGATCTTAAAACAAGGAAAAATCAATCAGGTTCTTAAAAATAAGGCTTTTAATTAAAGAAAAAGGTAAAAATCATCTCTGTAAAATCAGTATGGAAATTAACCTTACAGGGTAATCAAACTTAAAGAGCTCAGAGGACTCCCCTCTAGTCTTAGGTTCAAAGTACAGCAAACAAAGATAAACACTCTAGTAAAAGGTACGTTTACAAGTTGAGAAAACAAAGGAAAACTAACACGCCTTGTTTGAAATAGGAGAGACTTGTTTAGAAAGATGTGGAGAACCTGGATTGATGTCTGGTCCCTCTCAGTCCCGAGGGCGAACACCCACACAAACAAAGAACACAAACAAAAGCCTTCCCCTCCCCAAGATTTGAAAGTATCTTGTCCCCTTATTGGTCCTTTAGGTCAGATGCCAGCCAGGTTACCTGAGCTTCTTAACCCTTTAGAGGGAAAAGGATTTTGGAGTCTCTGGCTAGGAGGATTTTATAGTACTGTACACAGGACAGCTGTTACCCTTCCCTTTATAGTTATGACAACCTCAAACCTTCAAAGTGTCAGGCCAGCAGCAGGACATTAGCACTTCAGGGTTTGGTTGGGTGTGTCAGTGACATCACAAAGGCCTTTTGCAGGATGTCAGCTTATTGGTCAAATGTGTTAGGGAGGTGGTGACCTCAGAGAGAGATGCTGACATCAGCCTGGCAGGACAGGAGCACAGGGCCAGGGAAACCTCAGAGACCCTGTGGCTTTGCTTCAGCAAGTCTCCTTCTCGGGGTCTTTCTTTGAGGACTGAGAGAGTATTAGGGTTCACGTACGTGAGTGCGTGCAGGAGCCTCTTTCGAGTTTTCTCCTTTCCTTTTACTGATTTTACTAGAAAACAGACGTCCCTGTTTAGAAGGTAAGAGCCTCCAAGAGGTTTTGGCAGCTGCTCAGTCTGATCCACGTGGTGCCAGCTGAATTCTAGGCATGGAAAACAGTAGTTTAAGATGGCAGAATTTTATTCCATCCCTTGGATTTTGTGCCGTAGAATCACTGGGGACATTAGGGTTTGTCCTTTTTGTTTTACCTTTTCCTCCATCCCTCCTTCCTTTCTCTTCATCTCTTACTTCTTTTGTCCTTTCTCCTGTTCCCCTCCCACCACCAGGAGTGGTGTGTGTGTGTGTGTGTGTGTGTGTGTGTGTGTGTGTGTGTGTGTGTGTGTGTTGCTGGGGGTGCTCATCACCTCTCCTTGTGGGAAGTTCATCGAAAACTGTGGGGTTGAAATAGTGTTTGGACTCCACTGACACTAGATGCTGCCATCCTGTGGCTTAGCATTAGTGTCTGGGATGACTTGGGTCAAGATCTCAACTTCCCCGCAACCCACTTCACTGCTGCCAGAATCCCTCCTGCCCCCCCTGCTAGAGCCGCCTCCCTGGCCAACCTGGGTGGGGGTGGAGAACAGTGTTTTTTTCATACGTTCATAGATTCTAGGACTGGAAGGGACCTCGAGAGGTCATCGAGTCCAGTCCCCTGCCCGCATGGCAGGACCATGTAACGGACTTATTAGATAAGGGAAATGCGGTAGACCTAATATACCTGGATTTCAGTAAAGCGTTTGATACTGTACCCCATGAGGAATTATTGGTTAAACTGGAAAACATGGGGATCGATATGAAAATCCAGAGGTGGATAAAGAATTGGTTAATGGGGAGAATGCAGCGGGTCGTATTAAAGGGTGAACTGTCGGGTTGGAGGGAGGTTACTAGTGGAGTGCCTCAAGGTTCGGTTTTGGGACCCATTTTATTTAATCTATTTATAACTGACCTCGGAACCGATTGCAAGAGTGGGCTGATAAAGTTTGCGGATGATACGAAGGTGGGAGGAGTTGCAAATTCGGAGGAGGATAGGGATATTCTGCAGGGAGACTTGAATGAGCTTGTGAATTGGAGTGTCAGAAATAAGATGAAATTTAATAGTGAAAAGTGTAAGGTGATGCACTTGGGGATGACTAATAACAATTTTAGTTACAAGATGGGGACGCATTGGTTAGAAGTAACGGAAGAGGAGAAGTACCTAGGGGTCCTTGTAGACCGCAGGATGACTATGAGTCGACAATGTGACGTGGCTGTGAAAAAAGCCAATGCGGTCTTGGGATGTATTAGGCGAGGTACATCTAGTAGGGATAAGGAGGTCCTGCTTCCGTTGTATACGGCGCTGGTGAGACCTCATTTGGAGTACTGTGTGTAGTTCTGGTCTCCCATGTTTAAAAAAGATGAACTCAAATTGGAACGGGTGCAGAGAAGGGCGACTAGGATGATCAGAGGAATGGAAAACCTGTCGTATGAAAAGAGATTAGAGGAGCTCGGGTTGTTTAGTCTGACAAAACGAAGGCTGAGGGGGGATATGATTGCTATCTTTAAATATATCAGAGGGATAAATACAAGGGAGGGAGAGGAATTATTTCAGCTGAGTACTAATGTGGACACGAGAACCAATGGATATAAACTGGCCGTGGGGAAGTTCAGGCTTGAAATCAGACGAAGGTTTCTGACCGTCAGAGGGGTGAAATATTGGAACGGCCTTCCGAGGGAAACGGTGGGGGCAACGGACCTGTCTGGTCTTAAGATTAAGTTGGATAAGTTTATGGAGGGAATGGTTTAATGGTAAAACATAGTAGCCGAGGAAAACCAAGCAATGGTACGTAAATAGCATAATGGCAAACAAGGGTCAGGCTGGAGACTCTTGCCTACATGCTCGGGGTATTACTGATCGCCATATTTGGGGTCGGGAAGGAATTTTCCTCCAGGGTAGATTGGCTGAGCCTCTGGAGGTTTTTCGCCTTCCTCCGCAGCATGGGGCAGGGATCACTAGCAGGAGGGTCCCTGCCGATTGAAGTCACTAAAACACAGGATTGGGGACTTCAACGGCACAGTCCAGGGAAGGGTCTTGTGGCCTGCAGCATGCAGGGGGTCAGACCAGATGATCATAATGGTCCCTTCTGACCTTAAAGTCTATGAGTCTATGAGACCAAATACCATCCCTGATAGACATTTATCTAACCTACTCTTAAATATCTCAAGAGATGGAGATTCCACAACCTCCCTCGGCAATTTATTCCAGTGTTTAACCACCCTGACAGTTAGGAACTTTTTCCTAATGTCCAACCTAGACCTCCCTTGCTGCACTTTAAACCCATTGCTTCTGGTTCTATCCTTAGAGGCTAAGGTGAACAAGTTTTCTCCCTCCTCCTTATGACACCCTTTTAAATACCTGAAAACTGCTATCATGTCTCCTCTCAGTCTTCTCTTTTCCAAACTAAACAAAGCCAATTCTTTCAGCCTTCCTTCATAGGTCATGTTCTCAAGACCTTTAATCATTCTTGTTGCTCTTCTCCGGACCCTTTCCAATTTCTCCACATCTTTTTTAAAATGCGGTGCCCAGAACTGGACACAATACTCCAGCTGAGGCCTAACCAGAGCAGAGTAGAGCGGAAGAATGACTTCTCGTGTCTTGCTCACAACACACCTGTTAATACATCCCAGAATCAGGTTTGCTTTTTTTGCAACAGCATCACACTGTTGACTCATATTTAGCTTGTGGTCCACTATAACCCCTAGATCCCTTTCTGCCGTACTCCTTCCTAGACAGTCTCTTCCCATTCTGTATGTGTGAAACTGATTGTTCCTTCCTAAGTGGAGCACTTTGCATTTGTCTTTGTTAAACTTCATCCTGTTTAACTCAGACCATTTCTCCAATTTGTCCAGATCATTTTGAATTATGACCCTGTCCTCCAAAGCAGTTGCAATCCCTCCCAGTTTGGTATCATCCGCAAACTTAATAAGCGTACTTTCTATGCCAATATCTAAGTCGTTGATGAAGATATTGAACAGCGCCGGTCCCAAAACAGACCCCTGCGATACCCACTCGTTATGCCTTTCCAGCAGGATTGGGAACTATTAATAACAACTCTCTGAGTACGGTTATCCAGCCAGTTATGCACCCACCTTATAGTAGCCCCATCTAAATTGTATTTGCCTAGTTTATCAATAAGAATATCATGCGAGACCGTATCAAATGCCTTACTAAAGTCTAGGTATACCACATCCACAGCCTCACCCTTATCCACAAGGCTCGTTATCCCATCAAAGAAAGCTATCAGATTGGTTTGACGTGATTTGTTCTTCACAAATCCATGCTGGCTGTTCCCTATCACCTTACCACCTTCCAAGTGTTTGCAGATGATTTCCTTAATTACTTGCTCCGTTATCTTCCCTGGCACAGAAGTTAAACTCACTGGTCTGTAGTTTCCTGGGTTGTTTTTATTTCCCTTTTTATAGATGGGCACTATATTTGCCCTTTTCCAGTCTTCTGGAATCTCTCCCGTCTCCCATGATTTTCCAAAGATAATAGCTAGAGGCTCAGATACCTCCTCTATTATCTCCTTGAGTATTCCAGGATGCATTTCATCAGGCCCGGGTGACTTGCAGGCATCTAACTTTTCTGAGTGATTTTTAACTTGTTCTTTTTTTATTTTATCTGCTAAACCTACCCCCTTCCCATTAGCATTCACTATGTTAGGCATTCCTTCAGACTTCTCGGTGAAGACCGAAACAAAGAAGTCATTAAGCATCTCCGCCATTTCCAAGTTTCCTGTTACTGTTTCTCCCTCTTCACTAAGCAGTGGGCCTACCCTGTCTTTGGTCTTCCTCTTGCTTCTAATGTATTGATAAAAAGTCTTCTTGTTTCCCTTTATTCCCGTAGCTAGTTTGAGCTCATTTTGTGCCTTTGCCTTTCTAATCTTGCCCCTGCATTCCTGTGTTGTTTGCCTATATTCATCCTTTGTAATCTGTCCCAGTTTCCATTTTTTATATGACTCCTTTTTATTTTTTAGATCATGCACGATCTCATGGTTAAGCCAAGGTGGTCTTTTGCCACATTTTCTATCTTTCCTAACCAGCGGAATAGCTTGCTTTTGGGCCCTTAATAGTGTCCCTTTGAAAAACTGCCAACTCTCCTCAGTTGTTTTTCCCCTCAGTCTTGATTCCCATGGGACCTTACCTATCAGCTCTCTGAGCTTACCAAAATCTGCCTTCCTGAAATCCATTGTCTCTATTTTGCTGTTCTCCCTTCTACCCTTCCTTAGAATTACAAACTCTATGATTTCATGATCACTTTCACCCAGGCTGCCTTCTACTTTCAAATTCTCATCGAGTTCCTCCCTATTTGTTAAAATCAAGTCTAGAACAGCTTCCCCCCAGTAGCTTTTTCAACCTTCTGAAATAAAAAGTTGTCTTCAATGCAGTCCAGGAATTTGTTGGATAGACTGTGCCCCGCTGTGTTATTTTCCCAACATATAGCCGGATAGTTGAAGTCCCCCATCACCACCAAATCTTGGGCTTTGGATGATTTTGTTAGTTGCTTAAAAAAAGCCTCATCCACCTCTTCCACCTGGTTAGATGGCCTGTAGTAGACTCCTAGCATGACATCTCCCTTGTTTTTTACCCCTTTTAGCCTAACCCAGAGACTCTCAACACTTCCGTCTCCTATGTCCATCTCTACCTCAGTCCAAGTGTGTACATTTTTAATATACAAGGCAACACCTCCTCCCTTTTTCCCCTGTCTATCCTTCCTGAGCAAGCTGTACCCATCCACACCAACATTCCAATCATGTGTATTATCCCACCAAGTTTCAGTGATGCCAACAATGTCATAGTTGTATTTATTTATTAGCACTTCCAGTTCTTCCTGCTTATTCCCCATACTTCCCGCATTTGTATATAGACATCTAAGATACTGGTTTGATCTTTCCTCACAGTTTTGTCCTGACCCTCCTTTCCCTCTGACAATATAGCCCACACTCCCTCTCGTTTTTGACCCATCTCCCCGGTCTCCATGTTCCCCACTTACCTGTGGGCTTTGCTCACCTGTCCCCGTCGAACCTAGTTTAAAGCCCTCCTCACTAGGTTAGCCAGTCTGTGTCCAAAGGTACTAATAACTTGAGCTGTGGTTTGTAGGTGGAACAGCTGTCAAGGGCACTGAGGGGGAGATAGCAGGAGCTCATCCTTCAAGGAGGGGGGTTGGCACTGGAGGTTACTAGAAAGGAGAAGACGACTCCATTCTGGGGTTCAGGAGGTGAATTCATCCCTCAGTGGTGGGCAGGCGCTGGGTGTAAATACTGCTGGTTCCAGGTGTTCTTAATTGCCCCTGATTCCTCGGGGCATTTGAGTCTCTGACAGGTTCTCGTTCCCTTTCAGGAGGAGGACGTCTCGGC